>NC_071287.1:4102457-4104203 GCF_943735745.2 Anopheles bellator
GGGGGGGGAGGTCTTATTTTGTAGTCCGTTTTGTTGTGGAGCAATAGAACCACACGCACGCACGTGCGGGTTGTCGAATCGAATCGTTTTCGCCGTTAATCCTTCAGCAGGCAGCAAACCGGAGCCGGAGGGTGGTTTTGCGGAGGTTGCTGGAGGTTGCTGTCGGCGGCAATACGACCCCTGTGTGTGTGTGTGTGTTTGTGAGGGGGGGAGGGAGGGGGTGTGTTACTCATAGCCGAGGCGCCCGAGAGACCCGAGCGAGCGAACGAGCGATCGAAAGTGAGAGAGAGCGAGAGCGAGAGACCCCGTCGCGTTGCAGGGGGTCTCGCGTGATTGTGCGCTGATGGTGATGGTGATGGCGCTGATGGTTGGTGGGCGGGGGTGGGAGGTGGGAGGTGGGAATCCCCGTAGGGTGACCCACAGGATGTGTGTCATACGTCCACCCCACCGCTCCAGTCCGGTCCGGTCCGGTCCGGTTCCTATCCGCCATCCTCACGCGCACGTGGCTGACCCTTCCAACCCGCTCACCCCCTTCAAAAAGAAGGATCCATCCGGAACCCGTATTACCCCCCCCCCCCCCGGCCCCTCGACCAGCGTGCTCGCGCTTTGTTTACCCGCGGCGCCACGGCAGGATCGCTGCCGATCCTGCCCCAGGTTGATGTTGGGGGGGGGGTGGGTGTAATGGGGAGCAGAAGCAGCGGCAGCAACAACATACAGGACGACGGTGACAGCCCAAAGTCAAAGCCAACAATAAACACACACGCAACAACAACAACAACAACAAGCAAACAACCATCCACAACCCCAACCAGTGGCAGGGGAAGAGGGGGGGGAGGAGGGGTGACAGGATAGCCACTGCAAAGCGTGGCGTGGTGCAGCAGCCTACCGAAACCTTGCACCGGAAAACGCCCAACCAACGCCACCACCACCACCAGCAGCACCAGCAGCAGCAAGGATCAGGATATTGGAAGTGCCAATTAATTGTTGACGTTTTACAAAAAAACAATTGTGTGCTCATTAAATGTCACACAATTTTTTTTTTAATATGTGTTTGACAGCTACTGTCATTACGCATGTAGTGCGGTATAGGTTTTTTTTTTTTTTGTTTAAGCATCCCTAAACAACACCCGTTTGTTGGGGATCCAAAAATGTCGAGTTTGCTTTCTGGTGTTGCTCGCAGGCACGCACTTCTTCATGATTTTAATGTGAAGAAAAGTGCCTACCGAAAGTTTTCATATTTTAAGGGATGTTTATGGTGTACTTGCTCTTACTGACAGGATGTGCGGTTTGCGTGGTTTAAAAGTGGTGATTTTAGCTGGCAACACCAACGACATCCTTCCGACAGCAACAAAAGTTTGATGATGAAGATGCAAAAAGAACTTGCAGAAATGTTAGGAGCTGACCACATGACATTTTCCCGATCACCTCAGTGGAATCGACAAAAGTCTTATTGCGTTCCACATGAAAGTCGAAAGTCGAAATATTTACTGCCCAAAGGTGGGCTATGTGGTGCGAATATGGTGGGATACGAAAGGTGTGGTGTTCTATGAGCATTCAGATTCAGACCTAACGGGAACCTTTTGATGGACGTTAAGCCATCGACAACAGTTAATGCGCGTTTTGGTAAGCAAGTTTTGACCGAAAAAGGACCTTTTGGGATAAGGCAAACATGATAAGGCATGTTCCGTTGCAAAAGGGTCACAACAAAAAACTGCAACAATTAATTGGCACTAGGCAATAGAAAAA
>NC_071287.1:4104703-4111458 GCF_943735745.2 Anopheles bellator
CACAACAAAAAACTGCAACAATTAATTGGCACTAGGCAATAGAAAAAATTATTGTGCCGGCCCCGCGAGACGGTTTGCGGAAGTGGGAGTAGGAGGGAAGGGGAGGAGGTGACAGCAACGCTGCGGCCCGCGGTGAACCGGAAAACCCGGTTCTTCCCTCCCGGAAAACTCCCTAACCACGGCACGGGTTTTTCTTTTTTTTTTTTTTCCTTTCACGTCGAGGAGGAGGGTGCCGTCACCGCAACGAGGGCGAGGACGAGGACGATGGAAAAGCCGAAGCCGGGGCCAAGCCTGGCCAAGAGCCACGACAGGGTTGACCTTTATGTTCCGCCGTTTGGTTGCTTCTTCTTCGTCCGGCCTTCTTCGGGTCGGGACTGTTATGTTGTCTTCGCTCTCCTTTGCCTTGCGCCTTTCCTTGCCGCGTGCCGCTCGTCCTTTCGTTCATCACCCCACACCCCGCCCGGCAGCTGGCAGTGCTGCTGCTGCTGCTGCTGCACTGCCAACTGCAGTGCAGGCAGCCGGCAGCATTCGGTGTTGGCCTCGGCCATTCGGCGCGCGCTGCCACGCTACGCGCGACCTCGCCGCAGTACCCCCCCCACACCACACACCCCACGACCCCCAGCCCGACGGCCGCCGGTGCAGTTAGTAGGACCACCAGAGCAGGACCCGCCGGCTCCGGGACTTTTCGGGGGCCTTTCCAGGACACTAAATAACGGGCCGTCCAGGCTTTGCTGGTGGTGCACCAAACGAAACCACTGCCAAGCCAGCCCTGGCCTGGCCGGCGGTGGCGACGGCGTTTATTGGCACCGACCACCGGGCGAGAAACGATGGAAACGAAGCGGATTTTAATGAATTTTCCGACGACGTCAAGACGGCACGTTTCGGCAGTTGAGGGGGCCTCCTGATCGATTCCCGAATCCTGGTGCCCCCGCCTGATTTATGATTGGTTAGCGAGGGAGGGGTGGGTGGGTGGTGACATGGATCGAGTGTCGCATCCGGGGGGTGACCCCCGACCCCCGGGGGAAAGGCTTTCACCCGGCCCGGCCTCTATTCCAAGGATCCCGACCAAGGATGATCAGGTTCGGCGTCCTGTGAAGCGCCTTGTGAATGTGTGTGAAGACTCCGTCGCCGGCTCGGATTCACTCGTCGAGCCTTATCTTGCCGGATAACGCACCGCGGGTAGTATACTTTCAGGCGCAGCACGCGAGGGTTGCATACTTTTAGGCGCGCCAGAAGGCAGGCATGCAGGACCCTAGGCCCTGCAGGAGGGGTAGGCACACGAATACGGGAACGAAAATCGATACCCCCGGCACCGATAGCCAGCCCCCCCCCACCCCCCTCCCGACGCACCAGGGGGATAGGTTCAGGTTCGGTCGTCGGCAGGGTCGGTCTACTGAACGCCCGTCGGAGGTGCCCCCCCCCCGGCGGTCCGATCGATGGAGGAGGGGAGGGGGGTTACTTGACAGAGGTTGGGTGGTGCGCGGAGGGGGTAGAACACAGAACACAGTTAACCGTCGGAGAGAGAGAGTGAGCGAGAGAGATGTTTGAATTTTAATGACTGCGCGCGGTACCTTGTGTGCTCTCCCGCTCAGGGGGTTCTCTCACGGGATCTCACCGGTTCTCACGGGTGGCACTCAACTTAACGCTGCAGTTACTGTGGCCCGCTCCACGATCGACACAATCGTCGCACCGACGGGGGGGGGCTCTCACTCCGAGCCTGAGTGAGTGACGCTCACTCTCTCGCGCTCACCAGCTGCGCTGCGCAGTCCGCGCTGCTGAGAGTGCCCCGAAGCGAGCGCGAGAGAGAGAGAGAGAGAGCGGGCCGAGAGCCGAAGCCTTCGCCGAACCTCTGCCGAGCCGAGCGCGTGTCGCCGAAGGCAGCCGAAGGCAAACAAAGAACCAGCGCTCCCGGCTCACTCGAAGTAACTCCACGGTACCCTCCCCTTCTCACACCACCCCCACCCCCTCACTTGTGCTCTCCACGGGGACCGTTAGGGACCGTTTTCGGTGACAGGTGCAGCCGAGGTCGCCGAGCCGTCCCGCGCCGCGCCGCGCGCGAATGAATTTATTATCTCCGGCGTAACACGGGGGGAGGGGGGGTAGCGGGCTTGACCCTTGACCCCCCCTGCCTCTGTCCGCCCGCCAGCTGGACCAGCTGGGTGCGTGCGTGCGTGTGCCGTGAAAGGACTCGTGATCCACCCTCGACCGCTCTCGACCGGACTCTCAAACTCCGGGGCTGAGACGGAGCTGCGAAGTGCGGGGTGGTGGTGGGTGGCGGGGACTTTTAAAGCGGTCCTTCAGGATTTCAGGAGGCGCGCAAGCGGGATCGAAGCATGGAAATGGAAGGGGATATCATTTATACAAGGCACACACGCAGTCCGAGCGAAGAAGCCGCCGCTGTCAAATATTTACACCCAGGGGGTGGGGGGCAGGGTTGTTGAGGTTGCTGGCGTTGGCCTACGCACCACACCAGCCACCAGGCTGCTCCACCACCACCGTGAGCCACGTGGCGTCTCCATCGTCGTGAGGCACCAGGCGTCTCCATCGACCGCGTGTGGTCGGGGTTTATCTGTTTCATTTTTTAATGGAGCTTATTTGATTGCGTCCTTGTGTGCCTGTGTGTCATGCAGGCGCCCCCCCCCCCCCCCCCCTCCATCCAACGCATCGCGATGTATGAATTTTGCACGCTCTGCCAGCGCTGGGCGCTGGGTGGTTTCAATAATTTCCGCTACCAAACCGCCATTTCAGCTTCAGGGATTGAGCGGGCTCTAGCGGGTAGTGGCACCAGTGGCCTCCTATTTTTGGGGGGGTGTCCTTATTGAGGATGCAAAAAATAAAAGGTGTCAAAGCAGGGGGTACACGGGGTGGCGACGACCTGTTTGCGAAATGTTGTGCTTAAAATACGAATTAGTAGTAGAGAACCGTCAAAGTCGCGTCAACAATGGGGCACGACAAACGCAATTGTTTGACAGCCGTCGCCGTCGTCGTCGCCCCGTCGTGGTCCCGCTAGCTCGCTCGCTCCTTCTCTCCTCCTCTCTCGCTCTCTCTCTCTCTCTCGGTCGCCGACGATCGGGGTGTAAGAATTTTAATTTAATTTGGTCCGTCGCGAGTAACCCAGACCCGGTTAGGCAGGGAATGGGGTAGGACGGGTGAGAAGGTTGTTGAAGGTGGGGGAGGGGGGGGGGGGGGGGGGGGGGGGGGGCGACCCGGGACTGGGGCCCCGCCCCCAAAAACCCAAATTGATTGGGTATTCGAGATCTCATCGGCTTGCTCTTTGCGCGCCGCGCTTCCCGCCCCCCCCCCCCCTTCTCCCCCCCCCCCCCACCCCCCCTACCCAACCCTCTCTCACCCGTCTGGTTCGGTTTTATTTTGGCAACACATTCTTCTAGCCTCTGCCGGCGTGAGTCAGTTTATGCTTTTTGCTCTTCCTGCTCTCTCCGCTCGAGCCACTCATTTCTTCGCCTTCGCGGTTGTGTAACGTGCGTGTGTGTGTGTGTCAAAGGGGGAGGGGGGGATGACGGCGTCGGTGACATTTAAGACCACCCAAGCCAAGCGCACCTGCCAAACAGGAAACCGAGAGGACACGAGACCACGAGAGCCGCCGCGCACCGAACGGCGAACGGCCGAAAAAAGAAATAAAACAGGCCAATCCCAGGGGGGGGATGGGGTGGGGTGGGGTGGGCGGGGGGGTTGGTCTTTCTCCATCCTACCGGGGTGCCCAGCAGCGGAGATGTGCGCTGCCCGAGCCAGAGGGACCAGCGCAGTTCGCTCGGATCGCGTCAGGCGGCCTGACCAGCTCGCGTAAGGCTCGGTTGTTGTTATTGTTGTGGTTGCTGTTGTTGTTGCTAGTGCTGCAGAGGGCCCACCAGGAAGCCAGTGAGGGGCGATCGGCGATTACCTTCTCGCGGACGGTTCCACAATCAATCTTGCAAGGGAGCGGGGCTGGTGTGGTGGTGGTGGTGTGCGGGCGGGGGGAGTGCAACCCCCCCCCTGGGGTTGACTGTACCATGTATCACCACCCCTTCTTCCTTCCTTCGCCATCAAACCCACAGCAACAGTGAGTGAGGCGCGCGCAGTGAGACTGACTAAGGGTGCCCTCACCCCCGCGAAAGGACCGGAAGCCGAAACTACTGAATCTGTGATACCCCCAAAGACCGCCCCCGTGCCCTTCCGTCTTCGCCTGTAGCCTTGCGAGCTCCGCAGCCACGCGCCTGTCGACGGAAGCGCCCACAATCGCATCCCGTCCCGTCCCGCGTGTGTGCGTGTGGTGTGCGTGTGTGTACCGGCGGACAGAGTGGCCGGGGTGTCCCCCCCCCCCCCCCCCCCCCCCCCCCCCCGGGGGGGGGGGTGGGGGGGGGGTGGTTGTGGGGGCGCGACTGGGGGGGGGGGGCCCCCCCCCCCCCCCCCCACACCCCCGCGTAAGTGATGTGTTGTGTCGTGAGTGCATCCCGGTCCCTAGCCGGTGTCCTAGATAGGCCTCGGTGGCTGCGCGAAAGGCTGTGAACTGCGCTGCCGGGGTGGTGGTGGTGGTAGGCGTGTGGCAGCACTATGGCAGGCAGCCCCCAACTCTGACAGCATCGACAGACGTTGGTGTTAGGGTGTTAGCCGTTAGCCGCTTCGAGTGGACCACCAGGCGCCTCCATCGGTCCAGTGGCTACACGTGGCTCACCGGTCACTGGGCGCCTCCATATTGGTGAAGAGTGCACAGTGCACACCTGTATCGTGCCCTCCACGAGCCCACACGCTCACGCCGGCTGTGTGAGAGTGTGTGATGTGTGATCTCGGTCCGTCCAGCAACAGTAGTCCAGCAGAAGCAGCAGCAGCAGCAGCAGCAGTGGTAGTGGTAGCCACCCCCCGACGATCCGACGCCGTGAGTGAGCGGCACTACACTTCACCTCCACCAGCCTCCTCAACGATCACCCAAACCCCCCGGCGACCAAGGGCAGGACCAAGCGCCAGGACCCACGAGAAGAAGAGGAAGATTCACATGCCCCAACACCGGTGGACCCCCTCGCTACAGCAACTCGGCCGTCGCAGTCACATGATACAATAAACCCGCCACGCACCGCCTCCCACACAACGCCCCCCCCCCCCACTGGGTGGAAATCGCTAAGGACACTAAGGAGAATAATAATTCGCAATTGAAAGCTTTAACGGTATCGAAGCAACTGCTACTACTACTACAGCAACTACTACAGCAGCTACTACTATTACCACTACTAGTACTACGATATATAGATGTACGGAGGCTGATAGGCGCGCGTTTCGCGCTCGCTTCCCGACTACGCACATATTGTGCATTTTGTGGGCTTGATTTTTTAGAGAAGCTACGCCGCCATTATCATATTAGTAGCGCGATTAGTAGCGCCAGCTTATAACCGCTCGTGCAACGGGGGAACCGGACCCGAACCGAACCAAAGCCAGTCTGGAGGAGGACAGGACACAGGACACAGGAGAGAGACCGTCCCGGCGTGTTAAGTGCGGTGCGGTGAGATCGCGAGAAGATGTCGCGCTCGGCCTCGGATAGCTTAGCCAGCTAGCTACCCAGCCGGACGGACCAGCAGCTGTCAGTGTGTGCGCGTGTCGAAAGTATAGTGGCACAGTGCGTGAGTGCGTGTGTGTGTGAGCGAGAGAGAGAGAGAGGATGCAATAATGGCCGCCGTTGCCGGGCTGTACGGTCTTGGTGACGATTCGCGCCACCAGCGCCAGCGGAGGCAGCAGGCCCAGCAGGCCAACCAGGACAAGACCGACAAGACGCCGGATGGACTGAGCGAACCGTAAGCATCCTTCTTCTTTCCCCTGCCAGTCACATCCTTACAGTCGTTTCAGCACTGGGCACTGGGTCACCAGGCGCCTCCACCTGTAGTGGCTACACGTGGTCGCACGGCTGACCAGGCGCCTCCATCGGGCAGCAAGTCAAGGCTGCTGCTGCTGCGATGCGACGGCCCGCAACGTTGCGTAACCGGGCGCACTGCACTGCAGTGCGCCCTGCGGTTCGGTGTCGTTGCTTTCGCGCAGAATGTCTCGCGCGCGCGTTGACGTCAACGTGTGGTGCCTACGAAAGGATCAAGTCAAGGTGTGATACGCGCGCGCGAGCGCGCTGTGCAAGAGGCTGCCGAAAATAGACTCTAGCGCATATGGGGGGGAGGGGGCAATGGGTCGCCGTCAACTGTCGGTCCCTGACACGTATACCGAGCGCTGCCAATCGCTGACAGGGTCCTGTGGAGGCTCTCAGGGCAAGGTCACGCACCTTGCCCAATTAACGAAACGTACGCAATACAAATAAAGGATAAAGGACGTCATTTGCGTGTGACGTCAGCGAGTAGCAGGCGCAACGTTTGGATGTCCTTCCGGAAGACGAGGTTCCCGTTCCCGTTTCCGGTT
The DNA here is from genome assembly GCF_943735745.2 of Anopheles bellator. NCBI lineage: Eukaryota > Metazoa > Arthropoda > Insecta > Diptera > Culicidae > Anopheles > Anopheles bellator. The sequence goes on from NC_071287.1 coordinate 4,111,088, forward strand.
GGTGAGGCCAATCGATTTGGGATGGAACCGAAGTGGAAGTCGTAACGGGCTTCGACTAGCTTGGGAAGCTTTCGAAGCACCCACGCCCAAGCTCTCGCTAGAGGGCGCTGCCGTGCGAAGCTACGCAAAAGCTTTACGAAGCTTCGCGAAGAAGCTGCTTCGGCTCCGGCTGGATGTTCGAGCAGTGGCGTTGAGACAGCGACATAGACACGCGCACCACAGCGTTTGGCCCTCGGAGTGTGGTGCATTGCACCCATTCTCGAGCATCTCTCTCTGGCTCGGCGCTTCTCTCTCTGCCGCTGACATGCGCAGGGCCACTGGGGTCTCGGTTCGAAGTGTTGTTGTTGGCGATCCTTCTTTCTCCCCCCCCC
>NC_071287.1:4111658-4126887 GCF_943735745.2 Anopheles bellator
CGTGCAAACCCGTGACCTATTCGTGAGCTTCCGTGGGGTGAGAAAAGAAGCTGCGCTACTGAAGCAATTAAAATACTATGTGAACAAATTAGTACCATGATAAATAAATCAGGTCTATGCATCTAAAAAGGACTGTTAAAAACAATAAATGTTTATAACATTTTAATGAAAATTTCAATTTTATTCAAATTATGTGCCATCGCTAGCTATACATTTCTCGCATCTTTCGGGTAATTTGTGGATTGCCAGTCGAAAAAAAACTTCGACTTTTTAAGTAAACTAATTAGTCATCCAATTTCGACTTCCACGTAAAAAAAATCAAGGTGCAGCTTAGCCAATACGAGTCCAATCGATGAAAAAGAATGATATTTGGAAAGAGCCAAGTCTGGTGAATAACACGGGGAGGTATAGCAGCTCCCATCCAAGTGATTTGATAGTATCCTGAAACAGTTTTGCTCTTTGGGATCGTGGAAGTTTCAAGCACAAAACTCGACATGGTCTAACCCTTTCAACGATCTGATTGCAAACTGATTTAATTTTGCTTTCACCCTGAACTCATTTGCCTGATGTCAAAATAAGGTAATGATGAATAAACAGCAAAACACGGATGTTCAAATCGGTAGTTAGAGCCATTTTTTTAACTGTCCGGTTTCGTATGCATAGACCTGATATATTTGTTTCGAATCGCTCTTTTACGGTGTTTGATGTTAGTTCTAACGGTTCTAAGACGCAAATTATGACAGCTAAACGACGTTTTGATTTAATCTCGTAATCTGATGACGGCCCTTTTGTGGCCGTAGACAAGTTTTGGCAGCATGAAAACATGTACAGTTTGAAATTGGAAGCTTGAACTTGAATAGTTTTTCGTAGCAATTTCCTACCGGTTTGTTCGGTATTATCACAATTGTAATTGATTTCGCTATTTATGAATCAAATCTGAGGCTTAATTAAGGTTGAGAAATGCACCGGGAAGAATTCACAAGAAATTATGCTACTTTTCAGCTTGTAGAATGGCAGAAACTTTGAAATATTGCACCCTAAACGACGAAGAACGTGGAATGGGAATTTAGTGAGAGTTTGGAAACAACCGAAATAATCAATGATTATGAAAACGAAGGTCGCATCCATCATGATAAAGCTCGCGGGTGATGAAGCAATCAACACCAAAACGAGTTGATAAACGCATAGTGAATATCATTTCCCAATCCGATGCCTGAAATATTCGACAAAAAATAAAATTACAAGTTAAAGCACTTTCGACGCTTTCGTGCATGTCCTGTGGTCGTGGTCTGTAGAATGTAGACAAATCTGGCTGTGTTTTCAACATAAATCCGCACCTAACTATAGCCAAATAAAAAAAAGAATGGCATTTTAGTATCAAGCAGGCTTTGAAACCTCCCTTATTGTGAGAAAAGCTTCTCTGGAATGATGCGCCTTTTTCGGTACCTCGTGGATGATGATATCGAGCCCTTTTGAGGCTATTAACATCGCTGTCCAGACCAGCCAAACCATTGAGAACATGTGGCCGGATCTTGGATCTTGAAGTTTGTGAAAAGGCTCCACTCAATTTAACAGAATTGGCTAAATTAATTAAAACAATTTCAACCAAAATAATTCCTGATGGACCCCATGAAACGGACCGCATGACAAAACGTTAATTAATGTTTAATGATTGATTTTAAATTGAATAAAAGTAAATTTTTCATTCTCGTATTTCGTAACATGGTTTCGGTGTTCTTGAGCTAAACTTCAGCTTGTTCACTATCCACGCGGGAAAGGGGTCAAACGAAGGGGGGGGCTTTGGCAACTGCCACCGACACAAAGTCGGGCTGGCTGGCTGGCTAACGAACCGGATGGCGGCTCCTCGGCCACCGAATGGAGGCGCCTGGTGGCCCGTGTCACGCAGTGCAGGTTTCGTATCCTGTCCGATCCAGTCAGGCAGGAGCTCACTAGGATGACCAGAATCCTATCCGCCTGGCCGCGAGGAAGTCGCGCGACTTCCTTCAAGTTCGCTTCCATCGGCATCGAGGATGAAGCCTCCGAAGTCGAGAGAGAGAGAGAGAGAGAGAGAGACACTAGACTAGGACTGATTTGAATGCGCGTTGCGAGAAGGCTCCCTCACCCTCCCTGGCAGGCTCATCAACGCTTAACGAAGCCATTTTGTCGCCAGTCGCCGGATAGGTTGTTGGCTACTCTTCTCCTCGTTTCGCCTGAGGTTTTTTGGTTTTCCCGCTGTCGTTTTTTTTTTATTTTCAATTACCCACGAAGCCCAACATCGCAACCCACTATAAATAGAACATAGTTGACCGGCACGGACAATGCGTGTCCAGCAAGAAAGAAGCAACGCGCAAAACCACGGAAGAGCCAAAGCAAAACGGGTGCGGGTGCTATGCAATCTGCCTGGCGGACGACGACGACGACGACGATGGCGTGTATTGCCAAATTATCCACGCAACCGTGTGAGGGCTCCACGTTGGGTCTGCGGGTCGTTAAAGCAACGAGTTGCGCCGGACCCACGAGGGGAGCAGAGCAAGGGAGACCCCAGCCCCGTTGGGACGTCAATCTGCAACGGTTGCTCTCACTCACTCACACCCCGATTCCTGGTCCTTCCGCGGCACCGAAGCACCTGTGGTAACTCTGGCGGCGCTCCTCGAATGACTCGCTCACACCAACTTAGTTGCCGACCCTCTCGCTCTTTCTTTCTCTCGGCATTTGGTACGGTGAAGAAGACGCACGCAAGACGCAAGTCTGTCGTCGCACGTTCTGCTGCAGGTTCCATTAGCACAGGTGCCCCTCGAGGTCACGAGACGAGAATGCGTGACGTCCGGGAAGTATGTGTAGTATCCTGTGTGTATTCATGGGTAGGGTGTCAGTGTCAAAACCTGGAACCTGGAACCTACAGGAGTTCCCGGCAAGCAAGCGATCGGTAGCCAACGCCCCTCGAGAGACAGTTGTAGGAGTAGAATCGGAAGCGGCTCCACATGAGCGACTCACGCTTAGAGGAAATATCCTCAGGAAACTCCCAGCTGAACTGCTCCTGCAACCCCATTAATTTATGTTGTCTATGTTGGCTTGAAGGCGATCGTCACGTCCAGGACGTCCAAAACACCAGCAACAGCACCTTAAATCGTTGGAAAAATCATCAAGGGACTGAAAGAGATTTTGTAGATCTTATCCTGCTTATCTTATCGAAGTATTGAGTTTCAGAGAGATGACTGCAAACGCCACTACTCTCGGCAACTTTGGAAAGGAATTATGTGAAACTCGTGAAAAACTCGTGAAAAAAGTCCCGGACAGTAGAAGAATCCTTTTCGATCAGAACAATGTGGAGCCGTGTCGCTAGAGCGTTTCTCCGACGGCAAAACTCCATCAATCAAAAGTTCGAATTGTTGGAGCATCCGCAGGCATTCGGTCCAGATTCGGTCTGGAGCGACTTCCATCTGTTTCCGGACCCAAAAAAAAATCTTGCCTTCGGGGATGGAATTTATGCAGCGGAATCTCGTCCGGAGGGCGGTGTTTTGATGTTCGGAGAGCCACACTACACTGAGCAATAACCATAAAAATATCCATCAAAAACCCATAGAACACTGGTGTCGATGCTGGTGTGTGGGGTGACCGTATCCTTCTCGAGCGAGTTGTCAAATGACATCGGTCTTCGGTGCCGTTGTTGTTGTTGTGGCGCTGTCATGTAGCGGACCTTGCATGGCGGCGCGCACGTACTTTGGTCTAGAAATAACGCCCCGCGACGCTACCAATCCCCAGAAGAGGGCCAAAGGCCGCTGTCAGGCAAATCAAGGCCAGGGCCACACGCGACTGCGTGTGGTTGTGCAGGGATGACGCTCATTAAAGTGCGGGTGCGCGCGCGCGCGAGAGAGAGAGAGAGTGGATGGCGTCCCCGAGACCCCGAGTCCTCCTCCTTCGGAAAACTCTGCTCCCCTAAAGGTCTTTGCGTTGCGTCGTCGTGCCGCAAACAAAACAAAGTTCGCACGCACGCACGCCTGGAGCCAGGACCGTATCCAGGAGAGGTTGGTGCATCATTGTTGCAACGAAATCAAATGATTATCAAATTAAAATGAAAAATTCTATTGCATTGCAAGTATGTGCCATCGCTAGATATACAAATTCTTCTATCTCTCTGCTGAATCGTGGATTCTACGTCGAAAGAATCCTTCGTCTTTTGAAGCAAACCAATCCAGTAATCCGATTTCCGACTTCATCGTAGGAAACGAATAGCTCCTGCAGCCAAAATCGTGCTCCCATTGATGAAAATGAATGATATTCGGAAAGAGCCAAGTCTGGTGAATACAGCTGTGGGAGATAGTAGCTTCTGAACCCTGAACCGGTTAACATCCTGAGCTACAGGGTGAGCAAATCGGCGTGTGCTTTTTCATTTGATTATTAAAAAAATGGCTGAATGCTTTTCGAGGCTTGAACTGTTATTTGAAAGATTGATTTTAAAATGTTTTTTATGTAAAACAATTTTGATCAAATGTTCATCATCATCATTCGACTTAGCAGTAGCCCATTCAGTCGGCCTATTTTTGAGTACACTTTCAATTGTATCTGGTCCCATTTCGGCCCTAATAGCAACTTGAACTCTGGGTTCGCCTTCACATAACCATCGATTGTGGCTGTCGCTGTATGTCCCCGTGCTGAAACCAAATGCCGTCCTCAAGTCCTCAGTCCCTTAAATTTCGCCAAAGACCCAGTCAGCCAAAGTCCACACCGAAAAGGTCACACGTTGTGGGTGCATTGGCTTCTCTTGCACAAGATGGAAATGACCTTCAATTAAATGTGCTTTTGACGAATGATTTGACGACCTACCTCTTTGGAATATTTTTTTCATATTTCCCAATATGCTTCAACCCAAATTGTATTTTATACATAAATTTTACGAAAACAACCTTTCAAATCGAAAGGTTCAAGCATCAAGCAAAAATATTCATCGAATTAGCAGGTTTCAGTAGGTTTTGTGGAGCTTGTGGTACACCACACCTTTCTGGTCCCATCAGAAAGTCCTTTTTTGGAGTCCTCCTCCGTTCTGTGCTTGTTAAGTCAAAATCGCCATTTTTTATTTCACTCAAAGCACTGCGATCTTCCAAAAACATAAACTTCTACATCATCATTTGATGCGTTTCTGTGGCAGTTTTCTTCACCCGGTAGCAGATCGCTGCAAAACGTCAAAGATCGGTTGATCACTTCAAAGATCGATTGCAAACTAAACTAATTTTGCTTTCGACCTGTTCTCATTTACCTGATGTCAAAACAAGGTGTTGTTGTAGCCAAAAGAGGCAAAACTAGCAGGTTCTAAATTGCCGAGCCCTCTTCATGTTCTAGATCGTGGTAGTTCGAAAACACCTTCCCATAGTTCGGAACCCTTACTCGAACTTGTTTAAAGTTTTCGATAAAGCACTGCGAGCACTTCCAACAGATCATGATCACGCGGTCGGCAGTCGGCAAGCAGTTGATCCAGCTTCTGGAGCCGCTGCCGTCCGCTTTTGCCGTTGCCAAAGATGTCCAGGACCAAAAGTGACAGCCCGCGCCGCAGCCACATATCGCGTTTTGCCACCGGATCGGGTCCGGTTCCGGACTTTTGCACCTTTCGAATCGCTTCACTTTCTTTGTCGCGTCTCACCGCTCGGACGGGCGCTCACGGACGGGGCGCTCACCGGCGGCCCCACACTCCTGAGAGACGCCGCGCCGTGCGGGGTTCCGCGGGTTGCAGCGCATTCGGAAGACAGCAGAAGACAGCGCGGCGAGCGCCGAGCGCGATGCGGATGCGAAAGCTGAAGCGCGCTCGCGCACCGGTGGAGCAGCTGGAGCTGCTGGGGGCGGTGGGAATAATAATAGGGAAGGATTATGGGGGGCGGTGGGGGGCGCACGCACCTGGACGGACACGGACGATCCAGCCGGAGGAGCTCCGTTCCGTTCCGGTCTTCCTCCAGGGGACCTTGGGACGGATTACTTCCCGAAGCCCGGAAGCCAGCGGAAGTCCTAGAGTCCTAGAGCGGTCCCTGATAATGTTAATGATAATGATAACAATAATAGCAACAATGGGACTAACAACAAATGGAGGGGAGGGGGGGGGGGGGCGCGCAACTCGCGCGCGTATGAAGCAGCAGCAGCCGCAGCAACGACGACGAACACGACGACGGCATCGATAAAGGGCCACGGCTGCGCATTGGCCCGTCGACCGAGTGGCCCGTCGACCGAGTGGCACTCATCCCGGGGCGCACGGGGGCACTCATCATCACGGCACCCAATCGATCGGTCCCGAGCCGAGCCCCGAGTGCCGCCTGGTCGAGCGAGCACCACCAGGCGGCGGCACTCACCAGGCGGCACTCACGACGCGCGGGCGCTGCAACGGCCGATGGACATTATTCGGGCATTCCAATCGGCGCGCACCAACACACGGTCCGCCGCCACGGGAGCGCTCACTCACTTCGCACGCGGCCTCGGCTCGGCTCCGAATGCTCTCTGCCGTGTCAAACTCAGCGCCTCAGCCAACCAACCAACCTGAAGTAGGCGAACCAGCCAGCCAGCCAGCCAACCAGCCAACCATCCGTAACGTGTCGTCAGCGTGTGTGTGTGCCCGTGTCTGTGTGCGTGCGTGTTTATTTCTATCTTCCCGTGCGTGCGTGCGTGCCAAGAAGCTCTACTCGATAGGCGAAGCTGAAGGAGACGGGAGAAGCAGCCAGTCAGTCAGTCACTAAACATTCAACACCCCGCCCCAGACCGCCCGTGGTGGCCGCCCCGTGACTGTGTGCGTGCGCGGGGATGCACAAACACACACGCGCACAGGACTAGGCACACAGGACACAGCCGCAGCAGCAGCAGCAGCAGCCTGTGTGATTCTGCCTGCTGCCCGATCAAAAGCCTGTCCGTGCGGTCTGTGCGGTGGGAGGGGGGTGCAGTGCAGTGTGATGATGCGGACCTCTTGTGCGCGAGTGTGTGCGTGCGTGCGTGCGTTCGTGCGTGCGTGCGTGCGGAGAAACCGCGAGAGAAAACACGCGAACGGGCAGCAGCAGCAGCGCCAGCAGCATTAGTGAAAACTTTTATCGTTCTACCGTGTGCCTTCCTGCCTTCCTGCCTGCCTCTCTGTGTGCAGTACGTGTGTGCGTACGACTCTGTGTGTGAGTGTGTGTGCGCGCGCACGCCTCCCTTTGCTGCATCCTTCTGCAGGCGCGCGTGGTCGATGTGCTCCAAAGCAGGGAGCGCGCGCCGTGGGCCAGCCCACAACTTTGTCTCTGGCTCCCATACCCACACACACCGCACACATACACATGTGTGCATAAAGATGCACAAACTTACATTATTCTATATATATATATGTATATAGAAATGTATATTATACAATATTATATATATTCATATATATATATATATATTTGTTGCTCATTGGTGTGGGATTATGTACGTCTATGAACATAGATATGTATGTAGGTTTATATGTATATATAACTATGTTCTATCGCTTCCCGGTGTATAGTCAACACACATACACCCGCCCCACCCCCCTCACACATACACAGTCACAGCAGCGGCAGCAGCAGAGGCGGAACGCATAAAATCCTGCCTCCAGCGGGGCATAAATTGGCGATGCACTCTACTTGGCAATGCGTCCGATCTTCACCTCCCCGTGCCCTCCCCCACCCCCTCCGCCCCCTTCGACCCCACGCCCCGTGTGATCTCGGGAGGACGCGAGTGCGTGTCTGTGTCTGTGCCGAGTTTTGCGAGCCGTGCGAAATGTTGTGTGCGTGTGTGTGTGTGTGTGCAGGGGCGCGCGCGCGCGCACACACACTCAAGCCCACCCATCACCTCCCCCCACCACCCAACCGCCCGTCGAGCAGAATGTGTTTTCCAGTTCGATCCCGACTCCGAGTTCAGTCTCCGTTGCTTCCGGTGGTGGCGGTGGCAGGAACCTCCACCCCGAACCCCCTCGACCCCACCACCCCCCCAACCACCCTCCGTGACCCATCAAGTGTTCCGCCTTTCGAAAACACAATGCCCCCGAAAAGGTCCTCCTACCCTAGGGTAGGCCAGGCGAGGTCGGGATTGGAATGGGGGAGCGATCCTGTGTGGGGTACCCTACCCCCCCTTCGTTACCTGCAGTCGGTCCCCCACCTGGCGACCGGACCACCCTTCCCCATGCAGGATTCCGCCCGTGGCGGGTGTCCTCGACCTTCCTCGATTCCGTTGTTCACCCGACACCGGAGAGGCGGGGGGGGGGGCTAGAAACGGGGTGTTATCGACAAGCCAGAGGATTGTCACTGCAGACACCGCACACCTCCCACCCCCTCAGACATCACAGTCAGCCAGGGGGAGAGATGTAGCGCGCAAAAATCCTGCCCAAAACCCTGACTGCTGCAGTCCATCGCTCAAAAGCCATGCCCCGCCACGCGTCTCCTGTGCGACCATCTTCCCCCCCCCCCCTCTCCCCCTCCGCCGCCACCCGCTTCTCATGCTCTAGCCGCTCGCTAACCCTTCGGGAGCTACGCGGTCGGTGCGGGTGCGTGTTCCACTGCAATCAACGTCTACATCGTCGTCATGCTCTCCATAGCGGCGCGCGCCCGCCCCCTCCCTGCCTCCCTCCCTCCTCTCTGTCGATCGATTCGCGGACTCGGTTCGGCCAAAAAAATCCCGGCCAAATCCTGTGCCCAAATCCCTGCCGGTGTCTCTTCAAATCCTGTGCCCATCGAAAGAGAGTGGAGTGAGTGGCGTCGGAGGGCCACACAACGGCTGATCGCGCTACTCTTCGTGTGGATGTGTGTGTGTGTGTGTGTGTGTGTGTTTCTCTCCTCCCCCGCCCCGGCGCCCCATCAATCAACCACCAGCAAGCACGTGGCCAGCAGCAGCAGCCACGTGGCAGAGTCTTCAATCAACCCAAACCGGCGCGCTGAGATGAGGCACCAGGCGCCTCCATCATCCGCGTTCGCGTGTTGTTGCGTGCTCCACACATCGCATCGGATTAGCAACCCTCTCCCCTCACTCCCAACCCACCTCTCCTTATCCTGCACATTAGCCCGCCTGACAGTCTGACGACAGGCTGGCCATTACCTTGAGCCTGGAAATGGGAACGCAATATGGGTGGGGATGGGTGGGGGGTGGTGGTTGTTGTCTCCCTCCCCGCCACCCCTTCACCCCCTTCTGTGCAGCACGGTAGCACACCCTGCCCTCCGTGTGCTGTTGCTCTGTGCTCTTTGCACCGATTTTCGGGAACGACCACCAGAAAAAAAATTTGCATCATCGACCAACAACAATTTGGTTGTCGACGTCACGTCACACTCTCTTTCTCTCTCTCTCTCCCTCTTTTTCTTGCTCGCTCGCGCTCCCGCTCACGCGCCTTCCCACTTCGTGCATATACCCGACCAGCCCCAAAAAAGCAACGCTCTGGACAGGACGATAGGAGAGAGAGAGAGAGAGAGGGAGAGAAGAACTGCAAGGCGGGGGGTGTTGGGGAGGGGAGGGGGTTAGTTAGACAACGAACAACGAAACACTCGGTGGTGGTGAAACGAAATGACGAATCCCGGGGAACCGACGAGCGACCGACTGGAAGCGGTTCTTGGCACTTTGCAGTCATAACGATCCGAGGCCGCCCCTGGCCCGCAGACAGTAACAAAGAGAGCGGGAGAGAGAGCGGGAGAGGGAGAGAGCGAGAGAGCGGGAGAGATAGAAAGGAGATGGCAGGCATGACGATGCGACGGTTTCGGCTTTGGCCAGAGGCATCTGTCTTCCTGCGCTTCTTTTCACGCTCTCTCTCTCTCTCTCTCGCTCTCCGACTCTCGCTCTCCCGCTCTCTCTCTCGCTCGAGGGCTCACTCCTGAGTCCTGACGGTGCGGACAGAGTGCGGAAAAATCTGACGCACACGCCTGAGGTACACGCAGCGGCAGCGAAAGCTTCTGCTTTCTGCTCCGAAACGGAACGCCAATTTTCGATTCGATTTCTTCCTTTTTTTTTTGGGGGGTGGCGTTTGGTGGTGCTGCTGCTGGTGGGTGGGGGAGGGAATGTAGAGACCGGGGACGACGACGACGAGCGTCTCTTTAGCGTCGCTGAGCTGTGCGATTTCTGTGTGTGAAGTGGCTCGTTAGGTGCACTCTCACCGGGGGTTCGCAGTCGAAGCCGACAGCGGTGCTGCTGCTCAAGTGCACAAAACGGTACCCCTCAACCCCCCCCCCCCCCCCCCTCACCCTATCCTTGACCTGGCCACTCCGCCGGACGGATTCCTTTGGTTGAACGGGAGAAGGGGGGTTGAACTTCTTAGCCCCGCGTGGCAAAGGGCTTAGAGCGGGCGACACTTGGGGGCACTCTAACACCCTACTCTCTCTCTCTCTCTCTCTCTCGCTCTCTTGCTATCTCTCCCGCTCACTCTCGCTGCCACTTGCTCCTTCGCGGGCGCGTGGACAAGTGTTTTGGGGGGTCGGGAGTCCTGATCCTCTAATAACCTATCGACGACGACGACGAGTTGCGGCACTCGAGAGGAGTAGGGGGAGAAGGGGGGGGGGGGGGGGCAGATTCAGCATATTCGGTGGTGCCGTCACTCCACTCGCCACCCCCATGCCCTCACCACCCGATAGCCGTGGAGGACCTTCCTTCTGAGGCATTGAGTTTCATTCACAAGTTCATGAACCTGGAACCTGGTGGAGAATTGTCGGCCTCCAGGAATCCCGATGTTGAGCCTGATTACGTCACAGGCATACAGGGAGCGTACCACGCGTCCTGGAGTGGACCTGGAGCAGGATCCCCGTTGGTTCCCCCCAGCGTAAGGATCTGCTTCGTGGCGATCGGTGTTGTGCCTTCTTTTATCAGCACCGGCTCTCTCTCTCTCTCTCTCTCACTCTCTCTCTCTCTCTCTGTCTCTGTCTCTCTCTCTCTCTTCATTCTTTTCCATCGGCAGGACACACTTTCCCCGGTTGGCTGGAAAAACCGTGCTGCGCATTTTTCTCCGTCTCCTGCATATTGCCTTGCTTACTTTCACCATGTTCCTTAGCAGCTTTGCCGGCCGCCTGCCTGCCTATTGTTTCTGCGCCCACTCGTACTGCTTTCGTGCCGCTTCCAGCATCTCACCCACAGGCCGTACCAGCCGTGACAGGTTGTTTGCTTTACTTTCCGGCTCTTGTTTGTGCCGTTTCTGCTTGCTGCCTGTCGCCAACTTCGGTCGCCCCGTTTTTGGCTCCCGTCTTTGCGGATAACACGCAACAACAACAACAACAACAACAGTCTATCCAAGTCTAACGTGCAGCTGCAACCGTGGCCTGGGAGTGCGGCCGTCGCCTGCCGCCGCCGGCTAATTGCTGGCCCGGGCTGTGTTCCGGGAATCATTTGCGGTGCTTGGCGGTGGCTTCCCCCCCCGGAGGCACTTGTTTCCGGAGCGCGGGCGCGCGCGCGGTTGTTTGTTTTTGTGTTGTAGACCCACACTCTACACCCCCGAATGAAGCCTCCCCCCCAGGAGACCCCAGAGAACGGGCTTGTAATTCGTGCAGCGAAAATGCGAGTTTCCACTTCTGACGGGGCCGACGAGGACGAAGAGGCCGGGCCCGAGAGCAAAGCAAATATGCACAGGACAGGCCCAGGTGCCCAGGTTGTTTCCGTGACCCCAAGCGTGTTCCCAAGCCATTACGTAACTGGCGTGGAAGCCGGAAGGCCGTTTGACGTTTCGAAACGTCAAACTTCGAGCTGGGAAAATCTCGGAAACATTTAGTACAAAGTTTCGGATATTTACGAAACCCCAGAATTATCGCGACTGCCGGGTCGCGTGCAAGAGAAGCCAATGCACCCGGTGGCAGGATCTGTGGTTTGGATCTGCTTTGAAATTGAAGATCCTAGTCCGGGCTTGGATTTGGGAAACTTGGGCGACATTCGGACGATACTGTAGTTCTCGTTACCGACGCACATACTTCCTGGTGTCACTGGGTCAGCCTACTGGCAGCATCCCCGGTCGCCGCATTCCCCCCGACTTGGACTTGGCAAGCGCTCGTCCTGCACAGGCCATGCGTTTCTCGCAGTGCGCAAAAGTTTGTCCCACGTCGGGTGCCAAAATCTCGGATGCCGGACCGGACCGGACCGAGGGAGCGCGGGGTCCGTGAATGGGACACATCTTTCGGAGATCTCCCTTCTCTCTGACCTTTTTTATGTAATCCTCCCGAGGGCTCATCCTCTCGCTCTCGCTCTCCAACTCTCTCTCTCACTGGCGTTGTGATGCTCGAGGAGGCCGCATGGTCTCCAGATCTTGGTATGGTCTCCAAAAACTCTCTCGCTCTCTCGCTCGCTCTCCCTCTCGCACAAGAGAGAGAGGCAGAGAGAGGGCTCTCTCTGACTGGGGTGAGAAGTCGTTTAGGTCGCTCACTCGCTCGCACGCTCCCGATGCTCCGGCTCGAATGCTACGCGAGTTGTGGGAACTCGCACGCCCGCGGTCGGCTGGTCCTGCTGGTCGGGTCGGGTTATCGGTGGTGGTGGTGGTGGTGGTGGTATCTGCAACCAGAAAGGGTCACGCAGCGATACGTAGCGCGGCCAGACAGTTGGGCGCGCTTACTCTGCGGGCTCTGTGGCTCTGGCATCTGGCGCTCCTCTCCGATTCTATCCGGAGTATCGATTCGCTGGACGCTGGAGGTCATCCCTTGGAAGTCTGTGTCTGTGGCTGTGTGTGCGTATGTGACCTAGTACCCCCAGCCCCCCTTCCTCCCCCCTCACACGAGTCCACACAGAGACTCTCCGCATCAGTGGAGTTGTCAGGCCGTGCGTTTCCAAGAACCTGCCCTCAACCTGTGTGTCAAGGATCCCCCAACCCTAAGGACGGTCCGCATCCCCGCCAGCGCCAGCTTCCAGAGTCCTGTGCCGGTGGTTCCCGCGGTAGAGAGCTGTAACGTGGCTGGACGGTGGTGTGGTGTGCTGTCTTCGTAGACACTCTGGAGCCTCCAGGCCAGAGCCTTCCCAGGAGCTAGAGCTCGGACTCGGACCATCCCAGAAGCACCAGCAGCAGCAGCAGCATGCACCATTGAGTGAGGGGTAGTGCATGATAAAAAATAACAGAGAGTGCCCCGAACGAACTGGTAGAGAGAGCGAGAGAGAGAGAGAGGATGTTTGGCTAGTTCGTTATTGGTGTGGGGCGCTAGTCGCAGGTCGCCCCCGGAGGCGATCCCCGAGCGAGCGAGAGAAGAATCGGTGATGCGAGAGAGCGAGAGAGAGAGAGAGAGAGAGCGCGCGAGGGAAAGGGAGAGTGATGGCTTGCTCTCAGCGAGCCCCACTCCGGGAAACCGGAAACCTGACGGTGTCCACTTCCACCGAGAGGGCCGAGACCGAAGCGAGTCCCCGTGCCGTGCCGTGCCGTGTGAGGATTTCGATTTTTCCGACGAGAGTGTGTGCCAGACCATCTCCCCCCCCGCTACACCAACCCATCCCCCAGTGCCTTTCCTACGCATCCAGCATCCCATCCAGCAGCAGCAGCAGGATGGGAGCCCAATTTGGGCTGCCCTGCCTGCCTGCGTCATTAGAGAAGTTCTGGGGCGTCGAGTGTGTAATCTCTCTGCAACACGGCTCTGCGTCCATCCGTGCGGCTGTATGTGTGTATGTGTACCGTAACCACACAGACACATACACACAGACGGGCGCACGCGCACGCCGTGCGAAGTCGTGAAGAAGCTGAGCTCCAAACTCTCCATACAACTCCCGCGAAGTGCGCCGGCTGGCTCTCTCTCTCTCTCTCTGTCTCTGTGGTTCTCTCGGTCTCGGTACTGCGGTCGCTGCTCTACGGCAGGCACGGGGGGCCGGGGCCGCGGGCCGCCGCAGGCTCCGGTCCGGTCCAGAGTGGCCGAGATGGCCGCCGCCACAGTTGACGCGCCACGCCAGCCGAGAGCACCCAAAATCGCGTTTTGTGGAAAGGTTTCTGGAACTACCAGGGAGCTGAACCAGCTGATAGCTCCGGTGTTTGCCGTTGGTCCGTAGTGTAGTGCTAGGTGGAAGAAGTGCTGCTGCTGCCTACAAGTTTCCGTACAGTGACCATGTGACGCACGCACGCCTAGGATAGAGTGGCTAGTGATTGGCTGAATATCTGGTTCGGGGTTCGAGCTTCGCTTGCTAATCCAAACCGTTCACACACAGGCGCTCTAGTACACAGCCTCCACAGCACGGAACTCCTGGAACCGAAGAAACGCGAAGAGCCGGCCGGCAAGTGACGAAGCAGCAGAAGAAGTTCCACCGTTCCACCCAGTGTCCTAGTGTTTAACAGTGCCGAGAAGCCGGGTTCCATGGCTGTGCCGTGCCCCTAGGTCGTTGGGATCGGTCCCCGCAACTACGCAAAAGGGTGGACTCGAGGGGCCGATGGCGCAGGGAGGCCCGCACGTCGCTCGGTGTACGGTGCTCCAAACCTAAGCCTCTGGGCGTCGACCTAGACCTTAGCAGTGCTACCGAAGCCGAGGACGACCGAGAGTCGCCACCAGAGGGCCAGCCAGCCGGTGTATCGCTGGTTCGCTGGAGCCGCCATCGACGACCGACGGACCTGTGCTTGTGGTGGTGGTGGTGGTGGTGGTGGTGCTGGTGCTGGTGGACTGCAGTCCGCAACACTGCAAGACAAGCCGAGCGTCTCGTCCGGAGCACGCGTGACGTACACGTCAGACACCGTCGCCTTACAGTCACCACACACCCCACCGCAGCCGGCCGACAACAACCGAGTCACCACCGGCGTGTCTGTCTGAGTGCCAGTGTGTGGTGTTTGTGGTGTGGTGGTGCCAGTGTTTGTGAATCGCGCGCGGATCGGCCCACCGCAGCGCCCCGCCGCCGCCGGCCGCAGTACTGTTGAGCCATTAGTACCGTAGTTAAATGCAAAACCATACTCTACCGCAGAGATAACGACAAAACGCCGTGTAATTCGGCATCAACCATTTCTCCGATAGATTTTGTTGAGAAATGGGGCCTGACGCCGGTGCTGGGGCCCAGACAAGAGCCGGTCAGTTGCGGTGAAAGTCAAACGAGCGGTCAGCCCCCTCTTCTTGCGGACAGGTAATTTCCACACACACCGCACCGAGTCTGAGAGTGTCGGACACCTTCCAGTCTTCGAGTCCAGTCCAGGGACCTAGGATTACCTGCCAATACGGCTCGTGAACTCTGACGTCATCAGGTCTGACCTGTTTTTGGTCTCGCACTCACTCTCGCGCTCTCTCCCTCGGGCTCTCCTCGGGGATTGGGGACCCCACAGCACGGCCAGCACGGCCAGAGACGGAACTAGTCCCCCCCCCCC
>NC_071287.1:4136887-4160737 GCF_943735745.2 Anopheles bellator
TCTCTCTCTCTCTCTCTCTCTCTTTCTTTCTCTTTTTCACTTTCGAACTATGCACCTCGTATGCGCGCGTAGCCCGCGATGTGTGCGCTTCATTCTGGACGCGTCCAACGTCTATTGTGCGCTCCAATCTCCAATCTCCAGGATCCAGGGCTTTGATTTGTCGCTGACCCACCCACCTTGTGACTTGTGTCCGGACAGGGATGAGTAGGGATGTTGAACGGTGGTTTTGATGAAGGACCAGGGCGCACGGAACTGCGAACCAAATTGGTACAACATTTTAATGTCGCCGCCGCCCATTGCCGAGAGCGCTCTAAGAAAGAGAAAGGGAGAGTAAGAAGGATAGAGTAGGAGAGCGAGAGAGAGAGAGAGAGGGGAAGAGAGAGAGAGTGAAAACAAGGCGATGCAACAGCCCGGCGGCGGCGGCGACGGCCCTATACAGAGGTCCTTTTTTGTCATTGTGTGGTCATTGTGGGACAATCGGATTTCCAGAGGGCCACCCCACGAACGACGTATCTACTGCGACACCGACCCCCAACATCCCTCTCCTCCTTTCCGCTCTCTCTCTCTCTCTCTCTCCGCAACCTGATTTACGCCACCAGGTCAGCTCGGCGCCAACCCCGCGGCCAACAGAATGTACATATTAAAAAGGCTTCCCTTTGGGATGGCTATAGCAATCCTGCGACAACAAAAAAAAAGAGGAAAAAAAAAACAAACAACAACAACGCGCTCAAAACAACAACCTCCCCCCCCCCCCCCTCTCATTTACAAGCAACCAACCCAGCGGGGCACAAACATTCTCCAGCCTCCCAATTAGCTCTGGCTAGCGGTTGAGCGGCCAACCCCCGAAATCCCCTACAGGATGCAGAATCCCTACAACCAACAACCACCAATTTAGTGGAACTCTCAGACACACACACACATCCACACACGCAGAACAAGAACAGGTTGGCTCTGGCGCCAAGCGACTGATGTCCTTGCGACGGGCTGCTGGGCGACGCAAAAGTTGTCGACGCACGTAACGACGCACAATATGGTAATACGGTTTACTCTCTCGTCGCGATGGGCCTTTGCCGGGCTGGGACCTACGGGAGTGGGGATAGGTGGGGTGATGGGCGTGGGATGGGGTGGCGGGTGATTGTGGGGTGGTGGGTGGGTTCCCCAGCCACCCAAAGCCACCGTTGAAGAAAGGGGGGAGGGGTAGTGGCCGCAAAATGGAAGAACGAAGAAGAAAGCCAAACAAAAGCCAACAACTAAACAACAATTCGTCCTTCTCTCTCTCTCTCTCTTTCTCTCTCTCTCCTACCCCGCTATCTCTCTCTCTCTCTCTCTTTCTCTCTCTCTCTCTTCCTACAACCCCGTACCGCACCGCACCCGACCCTCCCTCCTCGCTCCAACCCCCTGACGACCCGCTTTCCCCTCGATTCTTCCCGACTTTGCAGGCGTGGTACTCTTCTCGTCGGCGGTTTATTTTGCGGAGGCCGGAAGCGAAAATTCATTCTTCAAGTCCATACCAGATGCATTTTGGTGGGCTGTGGTTACCATGACTACTGTCGGCTATGGTGACATGACGTATGACAAACCACTTTCTCGTTTTCTCTCTCCCTCTCTCTCTCTCTCTCTTTCTTTCATTCTCTCGCTCTCTTTCGCTCTCTCTCTATCTATGTTCTAACCCCTGCTATGCCCGTTTGTGTTGGTGCCCCGTCCATCCAAACATCCCTCCCAGCATCATCAGCCTCTAATCCAGCTCTCGCTCGATCGCAAGGCCGATCGTTCCATGTTCCATCCATTTGAGTCCACCACGCTAAACTACGCTTCGCCACTGTGTTCGCGAACGAACCTATCCGCCCGCACACACATCCACACACGCGCGCATTGTTTCCCCGTTTGTGCTTTTTCTAAACCCCCCCAAGCCCCATCTCCATCCCCTCCCGCACCTGCACCTTATCGCCTTCTTCTTCTTGTTCTTCTTCTTCTGCTGCTGCTGCTGCTGCTGATGCTTGTGTTTTACGCTCAAATCCTTCGTATCCTTGCTGCTGCTGCTGCTGCTTTGTTGTTGCGCTGTTCCGATTGTTTCCCGTTGTGTTAGTCTCTGTTTACTAGCTCCCGTGTGCTGAACCACCACCTGCAACACGAAAACAAAACATCAACACGACATCGTCACACCTCCGCGCACTGCTCATGAAACAATAACCACACGGTTGACACGCGATCGTGTAGCGTGCGAAGGACGAACCTACGACCGACCGGCATCCGGCAACCGGTTGGTTTGGTTTCGGAGTCTTATCAAAACAACGAAACGTCAGTAGAGAGTGCGGTGCCGAGATCGAAACGTGCGATTTGTTTATCAACAACCCCGAGCGCCACGAGGCGAACTGTCAAACAGAACGTTTGTGTACCTTTTTACGGCCACCACCGCGGTGTGCAAACTGTTGGTGACTTGGTGGAAGCAACGCACCCGACACACACACGAACACGAGCACACACTCCCACACATACACCATTAGCCTAGCAAGCCACAGGTTACACGATACGCGCGGGGGCTTCTCCGGCAAGCGCGTAGGTACCTTGGAGCGTCACTCTAGTTTGATAGTAGATAGTCACGGACTAGTTTGATAGTAGATCTAGTAGCAGCCCGCTGAATGTCGTCGTAGTCGTCGTGTCCACAGGGTGATCCATCCAAGTGTTTGGAACTACCGATCCGATCTGTGAAACGTCAAACGCCGATCTGGCCTGCTCAATGCGATCTGGACGTTTGCAGCGGCAGAATTGTCGTACGAGGGGGGATCAAAAATTTTCGCGACATTTGAATGTCCGATCCTTGATTTTTTTTCTCGCGTTAAATTGCTACACATGTCAGTGACTTATGGTGAAAAGTTCGGCCACTTTGAGTAATCAGCCAATTTTTGACAGCTGTTTAACTGTGTGCGTGCCTTGGCTTATCGTCGATTCGTGTCGCTGCCAAAAAATTGATGACAAAGAATCTTTATCCAATTGTGTGTGAAAAACGAAATTAAAAGCTCGGACGCAATCGAAATGTTTACTGTGGCATATAGTGAAGCTTTTAAGACCAAAAGCAGCGCTTACGGATGGTTCAAACATCGTTCAGAGGGCCGAGAAGATGTGAACGTCGAAAAGCCAAGCTTGGTCGAGTGTGAACAGTTTTGCTTACAGTTCCCTTCGATTGCAGGGTCGCGGTTTAACATGAGTTGTTGCCAAAAGATAGAATAATTAAAAACGAATATTAAAATACGGTAGGAAACTCAAAATTGGTTGTTGCGCTCCTGCTAACACATCGTGGTTTCTGCGCGAATTTTTGGCCAAAACAACATTCTAAGGATGCCAAAGCCATCGTATTCTGCAGATCTGGTCCTCTGTGACTTTTTTTCTGTGTTTTCGCTGTTTCAAAAATTCAAACTACCACTTCGTGGTAAATTACTTTTGGAGTAAACCAAAATCGACGATGAGCCAAACCACGCCCAAGCAAAACAGTTGTCAAAAATTGACTGATTACTCAAAATGGCCGACCTTTTCACCATAAGTCACTGACATGTGTAGCAACCTATTGCTCGGAATAAATCAGGAATCGGATATACGTAGCCTGCGCAAAGTTAAATGTTGCGAAAATTTTGGATCCACCATCGTATTTGGAGCTCGTAATTGGTTTTATGGATTGGTTCTTCGTGCGGTAGCTAAAACTGAAAACATGGACGATGTTATACTCGCCTTCAATCTCCAACGAAATCCAAACACTCTCGATGGACAACCCGGCTCCCTATTGTATAGCTGTTCGTGTGGGAGGAGGGGGGGAACCTTTGGGGCCGGCAAGGAGCCTGCAACAGGTCTGGCCACTAGCACCGCTAGTCTGGTCGAAATTGCTGGCCAGGCCCACTCGCAAGTACGACAGGCGAAGAAGGACGCGTGGAGCCTCGCTCGTACCTCGGCTGTCAATGGGCGCGACAGGCGTAGACGAAATTCGACGTGCACGCGAGCGAATATATTGAAATGCAAATGTAGTTCGTCGCGTGCCGCGAGTCGAACGAGAGAGGATTCCTACACGATTTGGAGTGCGGGGTGCCCTGGAGACGCTTGTTGCACACACGCCAGCCAGCTAGCCACCGGTTGCGTTCGCACCACCACATCACGCTCATCGATCGGCACCTCGGTCAGCTGTCGGTGTCGAAATTCCCAAAGCAAAACTCCAAAACAGACAACCAAATTTGGGGGCAATTTGAGTGTGCAGTGCTGTCACTCGGCACAGTCCCACAGACTTGGGACTAGGACCTTGGGACCGATGAAAAGAACGCCCCTCAGAGATTAGCTAGTAGCAATAACAAAACGCCGAGCCGAGTATACCCAGTACATCTACCACAGCACAACACACCCTCGGAGAGGCGTCACTTTCATTTCCCGACACGCCACTAACCGATGTCTGCGCGAATGGTGCAGATGCTCCACAGTTGTCCACAATTGTTTTCACCCTACATCCCTCACTTGGAACTCCTCGTCCCAACCATAGACCCCAGCCGTTCGAGCACTAGCACGCCGCCGATTGCGTGAATTGGGGCCCACCAGCAACACCCTCAGGGGCGTTCACACCTGAACTGCTCGAAAGTGCGCGAAAGTGCTCGAACAGTGTATATGCATGTTTAGCTGTCACTCCCGGGCATGTTGCCGTAACTAGTCTGCATTCGGTTTGTTGTTTCGTCTGCACGCCTATAGTCTCGCTAATAGTAGTAGTAGTAGTAGTAGTAGTAGTAGTAGTAGTAGTAGTAGTTTGCGCTCCACCACTCTGTTCCACTAGTGCTCCCAGTAGTTACTCCACCTCGTGGTTCATCCCAAGTAGAAGTTGGTCGGTGTTACCTAAATTGTCAAACGCATGAACAATAAATTGGAGCCACCAACATCCTGTCTCCGTCAACTTCGACTTGGAACTGTTTCGTTTGGTTTCGTTTCGGTTCTTTGGTTTTCTCATCCCGCCATCCTCGAGATCCTCGCACGCGCATCAAACGCGGCACACGCAACAACGACTAACCGCCCCGTCAGCAGCCTCACTCCGCAAGCGATGCCGCCCGCCCCTATTTCCTACTGCTGCTGGATCCCTCCTAACAAACGGGGACTGTTAACGCAAGTCCGCGAGTGAGACACGGCACGCTGTCAAACTCCGCTCTCGACTCCCATACACATACAGACACACATACAGACACACGTACATGCATTTTGTTACGAAACACGCATCACCTGGCACTCGCTTGGCACTCGTTCCCCTAATTCCCGAATCTGTCCTAGACTTTTCGTGTGTTTCCGTTACCCTTGACCCCCCGGGACCAAGTACTAATATGGAGCTGTTCTTTCGTCCCTCCATCGTCCCATCGTCCATCCAGACCGGTCGGAGTGTGGGGCAAGATTGTGGGGTCGCTGTGCGCGATTGCCGGTGTGCTGACGATCGCACTGCCCGTACCGGTCATCGTCAGCAACTTCAACTACTTCTACCATCGCGAGACGGACCAGGAGGAGATGCAGAGCCAGAACTTCAATCACGTGACCAGCTGCCCGTATCTTCCCGGAACCCTAGGTAAGGGCGAGCCCTCCCAGGGGTAAACCCCCACCAACAACCACCACCACTAATGTCTTTCCGCCCCTCCGCTTTCTAGGGCAACACCTGAAGAAGACGTCACTGTCCGAGTCGTCGTCGGACATGATGGACCTGGAGGATGGCGTCGAGTCAACGCCCGGGCTCTTGGGTGAACAAAATCGTATGGTTCCATTTTTAGGAGCACATCTGACCGACAAGCAGCAACTGCAGCAACAGCAGCAAAACTGCTGTAAACAGCCCTCCAACAGCGGTGGCAGCGGTGGTAGTGGAGGTGGTGGAGGAGGAGGAGGAGCAGGCGTTGCTGGTATGAGTGTCGGTGGACTCGGCGGCGGCGTAGGCGGCGGAGCCATCGGCGGCAGTGGTAGCGTTGGTTGTGGCGGCGCCATCGGCATCGGCGGCGTCGGTGGCGGTGGTAGTGGCGTCAGTGGAACGACTAATAACTTACAACAACGCCATAATAGCGCTTTAGCTGTTAGTATCGAAACCGATGTCTGACTACTGGGTATGGCTATTTCTGCTAGTTTATATTATAATTTACTTGTTTTTGATTATAGTTCTGTATCTAGGCTTCAGACGGTACTCGCCGGTGGCGTGACATGTAGTCGGGCGCGTCAACCAAACCAGCCCCGTTCCGCTTCCACTCATCCCACCACAACCGACCCGACCAAAATCCCTCTTACCTATATGACCTCTCGAAAACCTGGCTATTTGACCCCGGACCCAATCTAGAAAGGAGGAGGACCAACTTGCATATGACCGAGACCTACGAGATTTGTTTCCCGCGCTAGGATCGCTCTCGAAAAGCATGCCTTTCCTGATGAGGTCCCGCCGAGAACCAAAAAAAAAAGGTTGCCAATCTGATTACCATAGACAACACAGAGAGCTTGACATAGTCACACTGGGGTGCTACATCAGGCGTAACGTAATGATTTTGACATTAACGATTAATGCCAAACTGCTGCGGCACTGTCAAAACGTTTACGGCTCGCGCGAGGCGTAAACGCCGAGCGTAATTATTTTTTTCATACGCTTTGCTTACAAACAGAGGATAGTTTAAGTTATTATTTGCTGGTATAGCAAAAAAATCGGAAAAAAAAGAAAAAAATATTCAGAAATCGATTATTTGCTCTTCGATTTATATTTTCTCGGACCAAAAACACGAACGTAAACACGTTTGACGTTTGGTTTTTATATTTTTGCTGCCACACGAAGCGTAAACGGTTTGGCATTACAAATTAATTTTATGCTAGTTTTCACGCTTCGTGTAGCCGCCTAGACAGAGTTTCATGACCCCGCCGTCCTGCCATCCTGACATCTTGGTTTCCCACACCCAAGAGGGCCCAGATGACTAGACAATGGAAATTTTGACATAGTCCCACGAATTCTGATTCGGTACCCCCGCCGAAAGAGTAGAACCTAGTAGGGCCCCCCAGATTTACACTCTCAGGTCAGGCAGGTAGAGAAACTGCTACACCCGGTCCCGGCACCCCTGTTCTTTCTCTCTCTCCCGTGTTTGCAGGACGCCCGCAGGGCGCGCCCGATGCAGCCCCATGTACCCCACCAGCGAGCACCAGAAGCGGCCTGTAAGTAAAGCATTGCTCCTTCATTATGCGCACCCGACCGGAAATAATATACAGTATACAAGCTTCACTTACACACGTCACCCACACCACGCTCACTCACGCTCCCCAGTACGTAACCGCGAGCAGACGGAGTTTTGCGGAGTTCGTTTCCGGTACCCTAGTAGAGGTGTGGCGGCGCGCACAGTAATCGGGACCGGAGCACCCGAGCCTCGCCGCTCCAAGCTCTCGGGAGCCTGCCTAGACCCGCCTGCCAGCTGACGGCTGACGGCTGTCGACCGTGGAACCCACAAAAACTCGGAGCTGGTGACGGAGAGGCGAAGCCGGGCAAGGAGGGCCGCCACGAACGAACTTGGAAGCTGCATTGGCATTGAGCACATCAGCACACCACCCCCGGAATTCAATCTTCCTTCAACCGCCTCGCTGCACCTAAGCGTTGCACCTAAACCCGTATTCCGTATACCACCAGTTATATCCAGTAATGGCCGTTGGCCCCCCCTCCCCATTTGCGTAGACTAATGCCTCGCTTCCAATTCCCGGTCCAGGGCGGTCCAGGAAAAGACAACTGGCTGGCCCTCCAACGTCCTACGTCCAATGGCTGGCTGGACTGGCTCCCTGGTCCCAGGGAGCCTAGAGGTCCTAGAGCAGGAGCCTAGGAGTCTGCTGTAACTGTCGCTAACAGTCGCTAGGCCTAGCGCGCCCGTTTACTAAGGGCGGTCCAATTCTCAACCTTTTGCGCTTCTTTTCCACCACCGTTCACGCGTTTTGTTCAGTTTTAAGTTTTCGTTCCGTTCGTTATCTACTTGTGTTCTTGCTGCCGCCGTAAACGTAAACGAGCGACCCTGAGCACCCTGAGCATACCACTCCCTCTTTCTGACCCCCCCCCCCCCCCCCCCCCCCCCCCCCCCCCCCCGCACCCGTTGCCCTTGCCAGCGTGTTCTTTCTTGCGGGCGGTAGATTCGCTCACCTCCCCGCTGGTTCGCGCTAACGGTCGCGTGTAGTACACAGTGGGTTGGGGTCTGTAGCTTCGCGCGGTTGACTGCTGATTGACTACTGATTGTGGACTGGTGGGAGCGGGGGCGGGTCCTGGGTGTCCCGGGGGCCGGGGTGTTGCCACTCGCTCGCTCGCTCGCTCTGTTGCTGACTAGTCGGCCTAGCGGTCACGCAGCCAGCCAGCAGGCGGAGAAGGAGTAGTCCAGCGGCCAAGCGGTCCCCGCCTTTGTCGGCCCCGAAACCCTATTCGGACCCCGACCGCAATCCCTGACCACACCACACAACTCCCGGGGCCAAGATCTGATCTGAAACTTCCCGGAACTCAAACCCTACAGTACTCAAAACCGTTGCAAAATTTTCCCAACTCAACCGTTCATTTCCGACCGACGACGACAAACCGACCAAACGAACCAACAGCTCAACCCCCCAACTACTGCTACTAAACACTAGTACTTGTCACAGAGTATGAACGAGACGAACGCCTCAGATCAGCAGAACGAACAGAAGCTTCCCGATGACGTACTACCATACAGACCACGGTTCTCTCGGACTCGGACTCGTTCGGAAGCGAACCACTCGGACCCAGGTGGACATGACTCGCGAACGACGCGAAACACTCTAACTTCCCCCCTCTGGTTGGACACCTTGTTTTGGTCTCGATACCGAGAGCCGAACCGAAGTGTCGCGCGCTGCGAGCAAGCGATCCCACAAGCGAATCCTAGCGTCTACACACGCGTACAGACACACGCGTGTAGACCGAGGATCAGTCAGAATGCGGCAGGTTCTAATAAGGATTTTTTTTTCTTTTTCTCTCTCTCTTTTCCCTGTCTCTCTCTCTCTCTTCGTCAGTGAAACAAACACTTCGTTCTATTTTTTGGCCAACAGAGCTAGTCCGATGGCTGCCAGTTTCGCCGAGAGCGGTCTAGAAGCGGAGGGTACAACGAGGTGCAGAAATGTGTAGAATGTGACAGTAGTAAATCTGACAGCCGCAACCCTGTCGTCGTCCGTCATGCCGGCCGCAATAGTCGAGTTATCTACACACCCACAGGAAACCATACACACACACACACCGGGAGGCAGCATTCAAACCGTGTGACATCATCAATCAACTCACAGAGCCAGCTCAACGCGCAGCGTGTTAGTGCCGCAGTGATTCGCCGCTAGATGGCGCACGGTAGACGTGCGTTGGGCGCAGACAGACACTCTCGCACACTCAAACACATACAGACCCGGAGTAGTATACCGTGTTGCCGACCGGCATGTGGTGTAGACAGAACAGCAAAAACCAGAACCAGGTACAGAATCGATGCTCGACAGCAGCAGCAGCCGCAGCAGCAACACCTCAACAGCCGACCACACTGTGGAACGAAACTCTCTTTCTCGCTCTCCGCAAACACCGTCGTCTGTCACACAATAAGCTTTGCCTTCTTCTTATGATTGATGTTTTTTGACCGTTTTTTGATCGCATCGCTTTTTAAATTTGTGCATTCATCACCTACCATATATATACATATATATATATATAGAATATGTATATATATATATATATATATGTGTGTGTGTATGTGCGTATGTCGGGGACGAAGTAGAAAGCAGTGGTAGAAGGCAACCAGCACCAGCCAGAAGCCAGAACCAGCAGAGGAAAAATAAGTAGGAACAATTAGAAAGACGAACAAGACGACAGAACGGAACAGATGTTTCTCCCGGCGTAATTATACTACGAACCATAGCTTTAATCGATCTTCTTCGGGTCTGGGGAATGGGGACGCTCCAGAAAGGGCGAATGGACCCAGGCTAGGGGCTAGTACTGTAGCACCAAGTAGAACCCAAGTATCCCCCTTCCTACCCACGAAACACCACACGAGCAGGAAAAGTCACGCCAAGTCCGGGGGCAGCAGCAAAGCTCAACGCTAGCAGGACCGCGCAGAAGAAGGCACAGCAAGACATAGAACGGCATGTACGTTGCTTAGCTCACTGCGCGAAGACGGGATTTTGTCAGCAATGCCCTAACAGCAGGTAACTTTTTTCCGATTTTAGTTTTTTTTTCAATTTAGTGTTTGCTCACTGATTGATCGGTCGGCCTCAGGATCAGGTCGGTTCAAGGAGATCTGTTTTATCCCAATGGCTTGCAAAACAAAGTTCCAATACCAAGTTCCGCCATTTGTATTAGACATTACACCAGACACAAAACTATATATGTCAGTGTCAACATGATTTTAGTGTCATTTCCAAGAGGCAATGAAAGGCATATTTTACCGGCAGGTTTTGCGTTTCGGTTCAACTGTCAAGCTGTGTAGAGCACCAGTCAAAGAGAACCGTCTAGAATTCGGAAGTCTGGCGAAGAGCTAGAGAGATCGCTGCGCGGTTCTGCGCCCACATTAGGATACATCCCGCGGTAGGCTGATGCAAGTAAAAACGAAACCAAAGCAAAAACGGCGCGGGGGAAGGGGGGAAATGGTCTGCCACGTCACTTGATCGGGGCGTAAATCTAAATCCCAAACTATACATTAGCAAGCCCGCAGAAAAATTCCACAAACATCCGCACTGTGGGAGCGCACCCACGGACATGCCGAAAGCGAAGAACGAAGCCCCTTTTTTCGGAAACAAAACAAACCAAACGAAGTAAAACAAACAACCAAGAAACAAAACAAACCAACCAACCAACCAACCAGATATTTCTTATCTTCACGCGCCCGGGCATGCCGGCCCGGAGCCTAGCAGGAGGTAGTTGTAGCAGCTGCTTGTTTATTATCGCGGCACTGGTAACCGGCAAAACGCATGACGCACGTATGAACGCAGAAAAAATCTATTTATTATAGAACCAAATACTTCAAGCAAGTTCTTTGACAGATTAATTTATTACAAACTTTTGTTCTACAATATAACACGATGTTAACGTAATGCTCTTCGTAGATCTTAATAAAAACCAAAACATGAACATAAACAACCGGAACCGGAGATGCAAGCGTAATCGGTACCGATATACCGGAAAGTGAGCGAAAGGGCGCAAAACCAACGGCTTTCACCTCCACGCACACACACATAGACACACATAACCGAGCAAAACAAAAAAAACCCTGAACAGACACCACCAAACCCCAATACTCACAGACACACACTTGACCAAGCAAACACATGTAAACCATCCTAGCGTGCTGCGTGCCGTGTGCCGCGCAGAAGAGTGAAACGTGAAAAACAAACGAGATTATCCGAGAAGGAATGTGTGTAAAACTTTCTAAAGCAAAACCGATGATAACAGAGAGAGAGAGAGAGAGAGATAGAGAGGTAGAGGGCAACGTAAAACCAAAGGAAATGAAAAGATAGGAAAAGAAAACAATTTTACCAAAAAGTAACACAAAAACCACACATGGTAACGGAAACCAAGAGAAACAAGTTTTAAGACGAAAAAAAAAGATGCTGCCATCCCAATTCTTGCGTCCTTTTAATACATAACGAATTACTCTAACTGGTCCCCATCGAACGTTCACCAAAAACAAAAACCAAAAACGCGAATACACAGTGAAGTGACAAAAACAGAAAAAGAAAAGAAGAAAAAAAAAACAGAACAAATGCCATACTACCTAGAGCCGAGCCTGACTATTGTTCCGCTAAATTCCTCCTAACTCTTTTTAAGAATTTTTACTCTCTCTCTCTTTCGCTCTCTCACTCTTTCGCTCTCTCTCTCTCTCGCCTTTCGCTCTGTCCCGCTCAATACCGCAATCTTTCTCTATATGTTTCTGTCTTCTGCCTACTCGCTTCTAAGCGCTCGTTCTCGTGTTGCACAACGGGGACAAACTTCATCAGCTACGGTTTCTCGTTTCTCGCCTTATCTCGTTTACTTTTACCTTTTGATTTCAGTAGTTGGAAGTTGTAAGCTCGATTGCTCTTGCGTTTCATTTGTTACCGTTACCATTCGCTGCGTCATGCTTAGTTTGCTTCTCGGTTGCAGTTCAATCCTTCCGTACTCACACTGGCCATCCGTTTCTGTCGCCAGCTAAGCAACACTGCACCCCAGCGCTGCGCATAACGCACACCGGTTACAGACGACGGTAACGAGGGTTTGTTTCTTTTTCAGCGCCGCGCAATGAAAGAACAGACCGGCCTTTGCCACAAAGGACGGCCATTTGTACAAAGTCAATTACAGCTTCCGTACAGTGTGCGTGCTCTGTGCTGTAGCATTAAAGCATTTGAGGAGCAGTTTTACGCGGCTTCTACCGAGCCTATCGTGCCTATCGTGATGGGTTTGGACATTTGTACGCTTCACTACCAAACTAAAACCACTGAGTGCAAGCGCAATGTGATTTGGATTTTGAAACACTTTGAAACTCACTCAAAAAAGTAACCGAAATTGGATGATGCTGAAAGAGGTTTCGTTTCCGCAGTGTCGGTTCGTCGAAAACTCACACTACTTTAGCAGGTCCTCTTGGTTTTCGATTTGTTTAATTTTTTTTTTCAAATCTTATTAGTATTTCTATTTTGAAAGTCAGCCTTTTTGTACACGTTCCTGTCTAGTATTTCTGCAAATGAACAGCTTGTTGTAAACGAGTTTGCAGCGGCAGAAACTATGCTCCGATATCAGAAGAAATGTTCTCTGCCTAATTGCTGCTGCTCTGCCGGTCACGCTGAGCTGTATAGCTGCAGGTTCGAACAAATGATCATTACACCAAGTCCAAAAACTACAGAGCATAAAAGATGGCAGGCGAAACGGTTGTACTCACAGTGTGCGTGCACACATGGGTTACAGTGTAAACCACTCTGAAAAGGGACAAATAAAGAACCGAAATACCACTTTACCCAAACAATGCAGTACCATTCTAAAGCATGGTGCCGCTTCGGCTTCATTCTGAAGCAGAGGGGCAAAAAACAGTACCAAGCATGCGTGAGAGAGTGAGAGAGAGAGAGAGAGAGAAAGATAGCGAGAAAGAGCGAAATCTAATGGAAACAGGACGTTGGCAATGTAAACGCTTCTTTACACTCACACTTTCTCTTGTAGTTGATGAAGCGGCCACCAAGTTTTAAAGAATCTCACGCAACGTTGAAGAACGCTGGCTACAGAACTCCAAAGCGAAGTCAACCGCAACGAATAGCCGCGAGCGGTACATGACTAAACCGGTGCAAGGTCGGTGCATGAAACAAACAGTATGAATGTGAGGAGGAGGAAAACTAGGGCAAGATAGAGCGAAAGAGGCATGACAACAGAGAGAGAGAGAGAGAGAGAGAGAGAGAGAGAGAGAAAGAGAGAGAGAGAGAGAGAGAGAGAAACAGAAAAAACAGTAAAAACGAATGACGAAACAAAAGACACCAAAAGAGTTGTAAAGCGGAAGCGAGTAAATTTCCAAACCAAACCAAGTAAACCCAAATAAAAAAAAACCAACCAGGACATAAAAAGGACGTAACCGAGAACAATAGCGGTAAAGAACGTAATTATACCGTGTGTCAAGTCTAATGAGCTCGCGATTATCATGGCGCCAAAAAGAAACCAAAGCGATGAGCTACACCGCTGCAAACTAATTATAACAATTAGGTATAAGCAAACACATTTGAAGGGGTGAAAAAATGAATTCAATATTATTTAAATTTAAACACCTGTGAGAGGCGAGCGGTCGGACGCACAGAGCGATCAACAGAGAATGCGAGAGTGAGATACTTAAAAAAAACCAAAGAGAAAATAGTTACAAAAACTCGAAAGTCTCTGAAAGTAGCGTTTTTGAATGACGATATCGATAGTAGTGGCGGACCGTTAAAAGCCATGCCCATTAATTTAGATGGAGAAACCCTAAACAAAGTCTCTTTGAGTCGTAACTGAATTATCAAATGAGTGAAACAATCGGAAAAACTTATTTAAAAATACTAAACAAATATCATCGGCTCACAGTTTTGGCTTTCAATGAGCCAATCGGCATCATCAATGATGGAGATTCCAAAGCTGCACGAAAGAGAAACGAAACCCTGCTGCATAATGGAGTACATAAATAACGGGAGTTAAAGCTGCTAACAAAAAAAACCAAAAAGGAGATAGGCAGTTAGGATAACTTAGAAATCAATCGCCAGAAAAAAAAACAGATGAGCTAATACCATGCTAGATATCCTGAACGACGCTAAATGAATAAAGATAGAAACAAAGAATATAGCAAAAGGAAAATAGAAGATAGATGATAATAAGAATTTAAAAACAAAAACAGTAAACCACGATATAAAGTCATTAGTAGAGGACTAGTAAATTGTAGAGCGTAAGATTTACCTTTTAGATAGTCCTTTAAACAAAACAAGAGCAAACAAGCAAACGAAAACAAATGACATTCATTCACAGCAAAGAAAAAAAAATCATAAGACCAACATACATTACAAAACAAGCATATTGCTTATCAAATAAAAGCTAATCACACGTACAGACAAAAAGAACTGCGTTATTACAAACGTTTCGCTGAATATAGACAACATTATTCACACAGCCGAAGTTAGCTGAATTTCTCCTTCCTTTCATGAGTTGAGCGACTAGGTGACTTTTTCGGGCGAAATTCGGGCTCTGTAACTGTTGCGGTAAATGCGACCAAAACCGGAACCAACCAGGCGCTAGGCGCGTCCTAATGATCCTAGGTCTGGTGCCGATCCGTGTACAGGCTTGCGAGACTCTTATTGTAAACTGTAGTCTGTAGACCTTCTTCTTCTGTCGGTTTTTACACAATCTAAAGCTTTCCTCCGGCTGCGTCCATCTTGCCATGAACTAGTCTTATTTACGCCTTCCAGATGGCAAACAACGGAGCCATCTCAACTAGGCACCCATAGACGTGCTAAAACGGGGGCCGACTAACAGACCAGGTTAACACAAAAAAACAACGCAAATAACGACGCATCATTCTGCTCACATCCACTAGTCACCAACAATCACAATACTCATCATTTTCTTCACTTATTTTATTCTTATCGAGATTGTTGGCTTTTAGATCAGTTACAAAACTTAAATTCCGAACGTTAGTAAGCGACGACAAACTAAATAAAAACCAAGTCCTAATTAATAACTACCAACTATTACAAAACAAAAGCAAACAACTAGAACAAATACACAAACACACACAAACACACACAAACAGACACACACACACACACCAGATGTAGATAGAAACTAAGAAAACCCCTAGCAAACAAGTAAGGAAGCAGTCAACAAAGCAGCTGACAGCCAAACGGCCGTAAAAGGAAAAACCTATAAAACTAAAATAAATGATTCAAAAACAACAAAAAAAACATGTACACAATTACACTAGACGCAGTGGTATAGATATATTTAGTAGACAACGATGAATAAGTAAGAAACAACTACAACAAGGTTAGAAAAGAAAAGTAACCAACAAATCTACAAATTTTGCAAAACCATGCATCGTTTGCGGCGATAAGGCGAGCGGGGAGAGTAAAATAGCGAAAACGAAAAAGAGAAAAAAGAAGAAGCAAAAAAAAAAAAGAATCCCAAAGTACATTTCTCATATCTCTGCAATTATTATGATTACTATCAACTGCGCGAAACGATGCAACCGCCCACAAAAAAAGTAGTACGAGAAGCAACGTCGTCGCGTGTCACCTGCGCAAAGCGCCACCCGCGGTGATAGGAAGTGATAGGAAAAATAGGAAAGAAGGGAAAACCCAATGGCTACAGCAGTGGACTATTTCGTTAGATTGAGCAACTCCTCTTTCCGACTTTTTCTTCTTTTGTGGATTGAGAGTAAATTACCAGCGTTCTGTTACCAACAGCGTAGTAGGGCAGATAGCACACGTAGATAAACGGACGAGCCGGAGGCGCAGTAGGTGACAAGCGTAGAAAAACAAGCAACAAAATAAATTACAATGACATGAAGGGAACGAAGGGAGAAAAAGAGAGAAAGAGAGAGAGAGAGAGAGAGAGAGAGAGAGAGAGAGAGAAAAACGCAAGCAGTGAACCAAAATTCTTATGATTAAAACAAAAAGTAAGCTTAACCGAACCGCAGATTTTAAATAAGCAGATATTCCTTTGAAAAGAGTAATACTAATAAAAATAAAACACACATACACAACACAGACACAGACAAACAACCAAAAAAACACACACAGTCACAAATGGAACAAAGAAGAAACCAAAGCAAAACGCCAAGACGGACAAGAGAGGCGAAGAACAGCGTTAGGCGTTTGGTCGAAATTTGGGGCGAAACAAAATCAAATCAGAAACGCATCGGAACGCCCGTGCCGTGGCGTCGTCGGCAAAGGCTAAATTAGAATCAAATTTAGACATTACTAATTCGCATTACCTAACGTCGGCATGAGCGCGTGTGGCACCACGAAAAAGGGTGCCGAAAAAACTTCCACTTTTCTCAAGCGTTATTATATGGTATATTTGAAAAAGGAAACCAGAAGCAGAACACACCAAACTCTAAACACTACTAACACATTCACTAACAGACTGTGACACACCAACACACACAAAAGTATCTATACTCCTTTTGGACCCTGCAGCCTCTGTGGCTTGTTGAGAGGACGGTGCTTGTCGGGGCGCCCCGTAGAGGTACGGTACCGTAGCCAGGCTGCCAGGAGCAGGCCAGGAATGCGAGCAGGCCCGAAAAAAACTGAACACTTTCCGACCTCCTACGATCGCTAGCTTTTTGCCTTCGAGCGCGCGCGCGCATTCTGCGTTTGATTCGACTTTCCGCGGGCTCCCGAACGAAATCTGCTGCTGAACTCGTGTATTGAAATCAAACGATCGATCGAACCCAAAAACCAAAAAGCAAAAAAAAACAAACCTAGTCGAGTTAACCAAAAACGAAGCAAAGTAAACCAAAAACCACACACAACTGAAACGGACGAATTCGAGCGTACGGGCGCCGTCCCCGAGAGTTTTGTTGGTCTGCGCGCTTTAGTGACATACTTTAGATGAACTAGAAAACGAAACAAAATGTTGTAAATTCTGCCAAAGAGTAAAATAAAACTAAACGCAATGTAATATACACCATTCGAAAGCACTCCAACACAAGGTCACTTAATCTTTCTTACATCCATACGTACACCCACACACACACACATCCACACACACACCCACACACACACACAGCCACACGACATGACACATACACACAGGCGGCTTAATAAAGCAATGGTTTTGAGAAGATCGATCTCGATCGATGATGATCGCTGCTACCTGTCACGTTCAGAAGCCCGGCCCTGCCAAAAATAAAACACATACACATACACACGCACACACACACTCGCATACACACACACACAAGCAAGAAAACGTGGAACCAAAGGAACAGAAGAAGAAAAAACACAAAACAAACCGGAAGCCACAAAGCGGCACACGCAAAGCAACGCCAATAAACCAAGTCCGGAGTAAAACAGAGAAATCGCGCCATCTATCGTCCACACTGAGAACTACGGATTTCGATGACAAATACTGGAGGACCTTCGGCGACCTACTAGGCTGGCCTTCGGACGGCCGGACGGATGGTTGGGCTAGGCTAAGCAGACCTCCACAATACCTGCGTCTCGCTCGTTAGCTATCCTGCGCGCGTGTGTTTGTGTGTGTGTGTGTGATCGGGATGGATCAAGGACGTGGATCCACGTGGAAGCACCACGTGGATCAGGAAGTTGTATCGCATCGAGACAAGTCCGCACATCGCACTTCCAGAATCGCATCGCAGAGTGATGGTGGAACAGCGGGCGTCCCCTGGAGAAACGACAGCTCCTTTTCTCTCTCTCTCTCTCTCTCTCTCTCTCTCTCTCTCTATCTATCGCTCTTTTTTCTCTCTCTCTCTCTCTCTCTCTCTTTCTCTCTCTCTCTCTCCCTCTATCTATCTATATCTTCGTTTCATTCTCTCTCACCTTCCGTGACATTCGACAAGTTGCAGGTAGCAGCCGTTTAAAGCGTTTCAGTACACCCCCCTTGCAACTTTTCCGCGCGGGCCCCCCCCCCCCCCCCCTCCATCGATTGTGTGCTGTGTGTGTGTGTATGTGTGTGTATGTGTGTGCGAAATGTTAGGAGTGTAGGGTTTAGCTTGCGCGTAACTGCATGCTGGTCGGAGCAGACCAAAAACGGATCAAAGAAAATGTGCAACCGAACACACGAAAAAACCCGCAAAAAGCAAGAAAAAAAGAAAAGACACAAGTTTATCCCCGATAACTCTAGATAGCAAACAGTCACGCGTTAGACATATTTTCGCATCGATCAAGCTTCAAACAAAACAGCGACATTTCTTTTTTGATAAAAATGTATTGTACGCTAAAGCAAAACCGGTAAAGATAAGGTGTAAACGGAGAGTGCTGCATACTATGGGGGAAGAGGAAGAGCAACTAGCTATTCTAAAGTCTAAAACTTCAAGCGAAAAAAGCACGAAACTATACAAGAGAAAACATTACGAAGAAAAACAAAGAAACAAACAAACACAAATTTTGCGTTAAGTCACAAGTAAATAGCATACAAAACTAAACACACGCGATAAAACACTAACAAAAAGAACAAGTGAACAAAAAAAACAAAACAAAACACTTGACATACAATTGATAATAACATAGGTGGAGAGAAACCGACATAGTATTACTAGAGAGAGAGAGAGAGAGAGAGAAAGAAGATTGGGGAGGGGGGAAGGGGGTGGGGGGGAGAAAAAGAGAGCGAGAGAGAGAGAGAGCGAGTAAGTGATAGAGAGAAAGGGAGTGAGCGAAATAGAGAACAAGAGAGCGAAGAGAAGAGAAAGGAGACAACATGCAGACGATGCCTGGAGCGAAACACTACGACCATGGCAGTGGCTGCTGGACTCTGGAAGGATGTTCAGCGAACAGTGCCGGCCTGCCTGCCTGCCTGGAGGGTTCTGGATTATTATCATCAAATACGTGTAGTTGTATGTATACATATGTATGAGTGCATATATATGTATGTATATGTATATTGCTCCTGCCATAAACTTTTTTTATACAATTTAAAACCAAATACCAAATACCTAATGTTAATGCATTCTAAGTAAGTTGCAACCTAAACTAAAAAGCGAACAAATAAGTCAAAGACTAATTGCGTGAAGCCATATGCGAACAAACACACAAACACACACACACACACACACACACAAACACACACAGGCATACATCAAAAACCGCTAGCGAATTTAGGAAGAAAACCACAAACAAAATAAATAAACGCCGCACTTATTACCAGAATAAAAAAACGCCAAACCCCGATTGGAGAGCCTGTGAAACGCACTCAGCACTCTAGAGCCAGGTTCAATCTGGAGTAGCAAAAACCCTGGCAACCCTGGGCGGAATGAATGAGGCAATTATGGAGAAAAAAAACCAAATGCGCACTGCGGCTTAGCAAAACATTAAACGAATCAAGGTTGGTCCGGCTCGGGTCGTGGTTGGGTTGGATGACTTGAGCGGGTGCGGCTTGATCCTGAAAGCTCACTCACTCGGCGTCCCGTGCACAACCGGCTGGGCGAACGATGAAGCGAAAGGTCCAGAAACAGAAAGCTCTTGTGGCTCTCGCGGCGGAAAGATGCAGCAGGCGCAAACCAAATGAGGTCGCGGCTGAGGCTGAGGTCGGTAGGCGGTCGCGTATCCACACCGCAAGTCACAGTAAGAAGCCAGCGAGCGTGTATTAAAACGGAAGTGTGTGTGCACACGGAAAACAATAACTTTCATATTCTAAAACAAGAAAAAGCAAGACAACACAAACAATTCGAATGTGCGCGCAGAAAACGAACGGGCAACCGCCGTGGCTAATTCGCCGAAACAAGTTTGAGCCGACGCGTGATCTGCACCGTCTACAGTCCCGGACCCAGAACAGTCCGGAAACGAAACACACACAGCAAGCAACGAGCGAGAGAGAGAGAGAGAGAGAGAGAGAACGAGGACATATGAAAAACCGACAATTATATGGAGAGAGAGAGAGAGAGAGAGAGAGAGAGAGAGAGAGAGAGAGAGAGCAAAGGAAAAGAAACAAAAGAAAGACACACAAAACGACAGACAAAGCAAAGCGGAACAAGCTGTGGGGTTAACGGGGGAAAAATTACAAACAAAAACGAGAAAACAAAACAACACTTGTCAATAAAAAGTTGGCCACTACTGGCGGCCACCAGGCGGTTCCTGGTCGGCCGAGGCCCTTAGCGAAACCGAGGTCCCCGGGTCCTCGGGGTTTGTTGGTGGGTTTTATGTTCTGTAAAAACAGAAGCTAATTTCAATCTCCACACCACTCTGCAAGGTGTACAGACCTGCAGACCGGATGTACAGTTGTCCCACCAACGCGCACCAACCACTGCGCGAAAGCAGTGGTGCGTGTTGACGCGTTGGTTCGCGCGGGGTTACCGCGTAAACTATGAATGACCACTGTCACCATTTGTTTTTATTTGTTTCGCTCCCTGAAGTGGAGGAAGCCAAGCCAATACTTCGAGCCATTCAAACACGGTTCGGAGGACACACTTGCAAGAGCGAAAACGCGACTTCAGCGCGCGACTCGAGCGACCAGCGACAGACCAGCCCAGCGGCTGACAGAGTTGTCTAGATCTTCTATCGTTTCGGGGGTTTCGGGATCGGCGGTAGAGCGAACTTTCGACCCACGGAACCAAACCAAGAAAAACCCAGAGTAGTAGCGGAAAGATGTAAAGGGACGTCTAGGGACTTTGACGCTTCGAATTCTGGAGCTGCCCGTGGTCCGAAAGCTCCGGCACCGGCTCCGGCTCCGGCGCTGCACTCAAAACCAACAGCCAACCCCGCGCCAAACAAAGCGCAGTACACAAGAAGGAAACACAAAAAACTAACTAACGGCAAACGGCTGTGAATTGCGGAGGGAGCACATTGCAAGCACCAGGAAACCCAACACACCAACAACACCAACGTCTGAAACCATTGGCAAACTGGCAGGAGCAACCCCGTAACGCGTAATCGGCGGGGCGAGACACATTTCGTTTTGCTGCAATATATTGAAGTAACCGCGCCGGGAAAACGAAGACACGGTGCAACGTGCAACGCGCACGGAAAATCGGAAACGGTGGTGGAAGGCGGAAGTGTTGGCAAGGGGTCAGTAGAGGCAGGGAATCGAGGGACACGTACACGTATCAACCAACCAGACATCCGGTTCAGGCTTCGCCATGTAGCCAGGTCCGTTGAGGTGGGGGGCTGTGGACTTCTTTGGACGTGCGACGGAAGGAACAATCGGGAAGAATGTTAGAAGATGAGAAGGAAAGAAGCTGCAAAGTAAACGAATGCTGCGAATGCAGATGCAAAAGGGGGTCAAATTGGGTGGTGGTAAACGCTTTGTTAGGGCACGATATAAAATTATAAAATCAAAAAAAAAACAAACAAACAAACAAACAAACAAACAAACAAACAACTACTTAAACAGAAACCACTTCAAAAGCCGAAAACGCGAAACATGCACGGAAAGGAACGGAACGCGATGGGTGTCTTGGCTACGCGGAGGACAAATAACGAGTGAAACATGGTAAGCAGAGTACGGATAATGTAGTACGCGTGCAAGTATAATTAGAAAGCAGAAAACAACCAAAAAAGGGCCGGTTGAGGGCAAAAAAGCGGTAAAGGAGGCTGGAAGGTGAAACACTTGAACTAAAAATTAAAGACGTTGTTAAGATTATGAAATGTTTTATAACCGTTATAAAAAAAAATCGCTGCGAAAATAAATCAATCCAAACACATTCCTCCTGTAAAAAATTAATTGTGCGTCGTCTGTGTTTTTGTGTGTTTTGCGTTTTCGTGTTTCGCCGTATCAGTGAAGACGGTTACTGATACTGGAGCCATCGTACAAGCCGACTCTCGACAGGGTTGCTCTCGAGAAACTTCCAGCTCACGACTCATCGCAGAACGCATCATACGCACCAAGAGGTCTGTTGAAGAGCGGACGATTCGGTGGTCCTGAGTAATCTTACGTACACCTCTCGTAATGTTCGGTTTCGAAGTTGAATCACCGTTAGACCGATCGACCAATTTTATGATCACAGACGAACAGGCTGGATTGGTGCTAGCAAATAATTCGGTCGCAGCAGTGCAAACACGTTATAAGCAGTGAATAACATCATCGTTTTTCGATCGACATAGGATTCCATACATTTTGCAAATTTGCTTGATGAAATGATCAATAATAATAAAACTCATTACTCGTTTCATGACTTTAAGAGACCAACAGTATTTGCCATGTAACGCTACCATCGGGACCTGAGCCATTTGAAAGATGTTTTGGATGAAAACGGGCCACATAGAAAGTAACAAAAAGCGACTGTGTCAGGGAAATCATCTTTGAGAAGGGCTTTCAAACGCCCTTTAATCACCACCACAGCTATTTCAAAATAACACACAATAATGGTTTGAAGTACTGTACTCACAAGAGCAACCATTCTTTTGACATAGTCTCCATCAATTTCCACAGAGATGGCGGACATGTATAACTTGCGGTGGCATACCACATATTTTGAATGGAGCAGAGTTTTTCATTTTAATTGAATAAAAGTGTGTTTTCTTGGAAAAACCTGCGACTATACTTGCACATCGGATATACCGTTGTAGCCAAACGATAACGGGAATTTGGAATTTTTATCTGTTCTGCGATTCCAGCAGGGACAAACGTTTTTTATTTCTACGTTGACAACACTGTCACCAACATCTGTGTCAATTTACACGTCAAAATAATAATTAGTGTTAATAGTGAATTCATCGTTTTTTATAATGTCTGAAACTGTTCAACAGAGCAACCTCCGACGCTGTAGGAAATCTTTCTTCGCTAAGTTCGGCTGGACGGGTTAAAATCCCGCATGCTCAGGCAGAGATGTGCGCTAAATCAACTGGTGGCACGAAGACTTTCCTCGACTATCCGTCAACAGCGCGTTTTTTTTTTCAAATGCTACGTTGCTAATCCGATCGGATATGTTTAAAAGTCGATTGCAGGAGAATCTTCGAGTATTTTGTTGTCTTAACCGCCGTATATGAGATGTACCGACCAATTCAAACACGGCGTTCTCATCTCAACCGCATTAACAAGTTGTTCGCGTTTTGCTTTCATACATTACCAGGCGAGCTCAACCGAGCTGGTAGCAGTCTTGCCCTCAATGCCCGGTGAAGGTGCGAGTGAGAGAGTAAACTGCGCTCTCGCGACAAGCAGGTTGCTGAACGCGTCGAAATCCCGCGCAGGCGCAAGCAGTTTTTTATTTTATTTTTTAACCTTAGAAAAACGGGCCAGGCTGCAAAGGCAGTTGCCCCATCAGAAGCCCTACCTACCGGAGGACATGCTGCCCTGGTACCGATGGGCACAGTACGAACACTTTCCTGTTCGATCATGTTTCGGGCAAGTCCCTCGTCGCTCGCTGATGAGCGTCGTTTTGAGTACGGTCGATGCCGGTCGGAAACAATGCGGAACCAGGGTTCGATTTTGGCGCTGCACACGGACTTTAAATTTCCCTCGGTCACATACTTATAAGGTGCGTGCACATTGACGACGGCTGTCGAAAATTTGTCACAGGGTCGCATGAGACCTAGAAGGCAGCTCGCCGGGACCCAGTTCGCGATTACTTTGGCGCGCATCGAACGGCAACATCCGACGCTGTAGGAAATCTGTCTTCGCTAAGTTCGCCTGGAAGGGTTGAAATCCCGCATTCTCAGACAGATATGTGCGCCAAATCAAATTTCCTCGACTATCACGAAGCACGAAGACTTTCCTCGACTATCCGTCAACAG
>NC_071287.1:4160837-4162668 GCF_943735745.2 Anopheles bellator
GAACGGCAACATCCGACGCTGTAGGAAATCTGTCTTCGCTAAGTTCGCCTGGAAGGGTTGAAATCCCGCACGCTGAGGCAGAGAGAGATGTGCGCCAAATCAACTGGTGGCACGAAGACTTTCCTCGACTATTCGTCAACAGCGCGTTCTTTTCAAATGCTACGTTGCTAATCCGATCGGATATGTTTAAAAGTCGATTGCAGGAAAACTCTCGAGTATTTCGTTGACTTAACTGTCGTTCGTGAGATGTACCGATCAATTCAAACGCGGCGTTCTCATCGCAACCGCATTAACAAGTTGTTCCCGTTCTGCTTTTATGCATTACCAGGCGAACTCAACCGAGCTGGTAGCAGCTTGCGCCCGGTGCACGGTGAAGGTGCGAGTGAGAGAGTAAACTGCGCTCTCGCTCACGCCTCGAACAGGTTCAGGTGCAAATGCGACGGAAAGCGAAGAGGGAAGAGTACGAGAAATGTGTACCGCAGGAGATGGCTTGCGCATGGCTGGGGAGCTACATGGGACGTAACGTAATGTTTTTGACATTACAGATTAATGCCAAACTGATGCGGCGCTGTAAAAACGTTTACAGCTCGCGCGAGGCGTAAACGCCGAGCGTAATTATTTTTTTTATACGCTTTGCTTACAAACAGAGGATAATTTAAGTTCTAATTTGCTGGTATAGCAACAAAATCGAAAAAAAACCAGAAACAAATATTCAGAAATCAATTTATTTCGCTTCTATTTCTTTTTTCTCGTACCAAAAACACGAATGTAAACACGTTTCTCATTTCGTTTTTATATTTTTGCTGCCACGCGAAGCGTAAACGATTTGACATTACAAATTAATTTAACGCTAGTTCTTACGCCTCAAGTGGCCCCCCAGTTTAACTTAAGAAGAACGGAAGATACAGTTTCTCCATCAGAATTGCTACCTACCGGAGGACATGCTGCCCTGGTACCGATGGGCACAGTACGAACACTTTCCTGTTCGATCATGTTCGCGCAAGTCCTCGTCGCTCGCTGCTGAGCGTCGTTTTGAGTACGGTCGATGCCAGTCGCAAACAATGCGGAACGTTGGCAGAATGGATTCTGAGTCGCTGAAGTGCGACGAATGTGTGCTCTCCGGTCACTATGGGACATTCTCGTGTCACTATGGGCTAGCTAGTACACGATTCCTCTATTCGCAACTAGGATCGAAACTGGCGAAAATAAAAGTAACGCGCTATTTGTGCCACCGGTCAGTAATTTCCTTCAGATGTTCTGAACATGAGCGTTGAGTTGTAGGGCTTTCCCCATACTTTATGTATTAGACGTTGCAGAAGGCATTCGACAAGCAAACTCTAACGGAAACAAAAGTTTATAAGAGGCACAAAATGTTCAAAGAAGGTAGAGAAAGCGTAGAACACTAGGCACGGCTAGGACGACCAGCAACGTCAACTGATCAACTTAACAAATCAAATAATTTGTGCTCTAAAATCGTCGATTGACATTCCGCTAACCCTGCTAACCATGTCGAAAATATCAATGGAAACCATTTTGAGTGACCATTAGAGCCGCAGAAAAGTGATGTCTTCTCCCGTTACCCTTTCGCACCCATCCAACGGAACACTTCTAGGCGACCGATTCTCTCGGGAAGCTTCCAGAGAAGATCGCGCTAAAACGTCCACAAGAACGTTTAGAGCAACGGTCCTTCGCGGGGAAAGTCTGCCATCTACCACAAAAGCCAAACAAAATGGGAAGCAGAAATCCAATTGTTGAAAATAACCATAATATCTAATAATTTCGCATAACCTGGCGAATAAAATAAAGCACTATTTGAAAAGCAAATCACGCG
>NC_071287.1:4202668-4227012 GCF_943735745.2 Anopheles bellator
ACTTTACGTATTGACTCGCCAACACGCATGCCTTGTCTAAATTTTTCGTCGCTTCTTGACTTTGATATGTCCCTCAATCAGTGTCGCGATATTTTGCGCAGTCTTGTTAGCGTAGTCGTACATAGCGCTCCTTTGTCCCTTTCGGTTTCGAGTTCGCCGTCAAGTCTTGTCGCACGCGCGTCGTTCTGCCGCGCACGTTCTTCGCCGACGTTCTTCTACTGCAAGTGTTCGTGTCCAAAGATCGAACCCCAGACCTGTGAATAATGTGTACTGTGTGTTCCTGCATCCTGCGACTGCTATCTGCAATCAAATCGCTGCACCCCACAGTGGGGAATTTGTATGGGAAAGGCGGACATATTTGTTTTTAGGAAGAACCTATCGACTTTTTTCAACGTTTTTGTTTTCTTTGAATGTGTTTTGATTAAATTCAACTTTCTATGTGCAATACAGCCGTTCAAGTACATTAAATAAGCTTTTTTCGTTGTTTTAAGGTTTTTAAACGCCTTAAGTATGCAATCTGCATTACATTTAAAAAAATTAAAGCACTATCGTAAAAGCAAATGTCGAATTTCTGCTTCAAATCGAACGCCTTACGAGTTTAAAAAAAGATATGAAATGATCATAGAGCTTTATCCACTCCGTTTGTGGGAATTTTGAAGCAAGTAGTTATTACCTGCCTCAGTATCCAACCCATGAACTATTATTTAAACGTTTGATAGAAAACTTATTAGTCTATGTCTTCATCCAACCTTAAATCGATATTATCTACTTGGTTTAATACGTGATCAATCGCGATATCGTCACTAATGTGTTCCTCCATGATTAACAATTCTTTTACTTTATCCGTTTATGGTTAACTATGTTTACGATATTTTCGCTATCTATAACCCAATGACATAGAACTAATTTTAGGGTCACTGCTATGTATTGCCCGATTGAACTTGTTGAACGTTTAAATTATTCTCTCGAGAAGATTTTCTTGCGTGGTTTGCCCTATCTTGTCTAAAACATTTATGCCGCGCTTCCAAAGCTTCTTCTCCCAGACAACCTAGTGGTACAGGGGTACCAGCATGAGTCAAAACATGACATGAACGTAACAGGTACGTTCAACCAACTATAAAGCACTAAGACTTTTTTATATGTATCTCTACAATTTTTGTCTAATGTTGCGGCAATAACTACTTTCTGACAGCTAATGGATATTAAGATATTCCTAAGCCTGTCTACTACATCTTTAATTAAGAACAGTACTCGCACGCTCAGGATCTGAAAATATTCGACGACAAATGTTACCAGAAGTGCTTTTTTCTGATACCTGCCCGAGGTTGTTAAAGATTATTTTATATGAAATGCTTAACAAACACTGCACAAACCTCAACTAACAATGAAGAGGTGAAATACCGTACAACAATGCAGAAGGTTGCAGGCTAAAACCATTTTCAAGATTATTAGAAACACTCATCTTGTTAAGCGTTGCACTACAAATACGGCAACGCATACTTGATTGATCCGTGATCACTGATAACACTTAGTTTGTCTAAATTATACAAAAGGCATAAGGCCAATAAGTTTTGTATGGCCATGTCATATACTACAAAAAGACCGGGCGCCTCCATATGCATTAGGTTGCTAAATAGATATAGAAATTTGCTAAATTTATCGCACGAATATGCAAACAAAACTTACAGGAAATGTTTAAAATTGTCTAAACTTTGATTGTAATGTCTCGTTTAGGCGGTACACCGCGAGAGTTGGTTCAGAGAGTGTTTAGCACTCTGTTCGAGTGTGCTCTTTAATCGATCCGCAACCGATAGTAGCTTGATCACTGTTGTGGTTCGGGGCTTCACTCAGCTGTCACTTGACTTGACATCTTCCCGGCATCTGATCGTTCCGCGTGGCCGGAAAGAACTGAACACCTCGATGGTCTGATCAATAATTAAATTTGTTTTCCATTTATCATGCAGGGTTATCCATTTCGTAAATTCGACATTACAGGATTTTTCGATATGGGGCAGAATGGTGTGATGCTTCACAAGTTCCTAAAACTTGATGAAAACGTGAATTCCGATCGCTACTGAGAACAAATGATCAATTTGAACCATGCATTGATCGAAAAACGACCAAAACACAGTTTCTAGTATACCGAATGGAGACGCCTGGTGGGGCATAATAGCCAAAAAAGAGCCCCAAATGCAAAACTAGTTCAGGATACTATTAAATCACGGGGATAAGAGCTGCTATCCCTCCCGCTGTATTCATCAGACTTGGCTCTTTCCGAATATCATTCTTTTGCCTCTTTTGCCATTTACGAGAAAGTCGGAACTGGATCACTAATTGGTTTACTTAAAAAGTCGAAGAATTCTTTCGCCTGGGAATCCATGATTTAGCAGAGAGGTGGGAGAAATGTATATCTAGCGATGGCACATACTTCGAATAAAATAGAAATTCGCACTACAATTTTATAAACATGTTTTTGTCTGCTAAAAACAGTTCACTTGTCAACGCATAGACCTATGTACCAATGGATACCGGTACCTATGTATGTAAGGAGTGCAAAGTAGATGAAGAAATTAACTTTATTTTAAACAGC
The DNA here is from genome assembly GCF_943735745.2 of Anopheles bellator. Classification (NCBI taxonomy): domain Eukaryota; kingdom Metazoa; phylum Arthropoda; class Insecta; order Diptera; family Culicidae; genus Anopheles; species Anopheles bellator. The sequence continues at coordinate 4,205,259 of NC_071287.1, forward strand.
GTAATCATCAAACCGACCACAGGATCTTATTGCTCATGGGCTCGGCACACAGACCATCGTATCTTTGTAGCAAGTTTGTAACCGATGTGTCGCCATCTGTATGCGTAACATCCACTGTGTGTATTTCATGAAATTGGTTCATATCAAGTCGTAGCGCCTTGATCCAATTTCTCCCTAGCAACGGGTGCTTACGGTTCTCAGCTACGTACAATGGTAATCGGTGTGCGCCACTTGCACTTTTAACCGTAACTAAACATTTACCTCGCAGTTTGACAGGGTCTCCGCTGTAACTTATCAGCGTCAAATCTGCTGTATTTAATTTTAAAGACGGCAGCGTCTTTTTAAAGTCCTCCAGACTTATTATCGCAACCGGGGCACCGGTATCAACTTCAAACTTTGTGCATTTGCCATTCACAGAGATATCAGCCCAGAATTTCCCTATGCGGCTCTCTGCATTGTGCAGACCGCAAATTTCGTCATGGTCATTGTTCGTGCACGGAGCACGGAATTCACGGGAGAAAAACTGCACGTCTTTTTGCGATAATGGAATTACTCACGTCTCTCTCTCTCTCTGTAGAGTTCTTTAGCGAATAGGACGATCGGGTCCCAGTACCGCTTGTACGGGCCCGATCGCGGGGAGCCCGAGTCACTCACGCCGGGCGCTCGGCACTCATTCGGGCTCTGACCCGGCGGTTTCCGGCCACCGCGTGTCCGCACTGACACTCTGGTGACGGCTGGCCGTTATCGCCGTTACCACCGCGACTGACACGTCGCGTCAGTCGCGGCGGGCCCCTTGCAGCAGATTTAGCACACGCTTGTGCTAAACCAGTCATTTTGATCCTCCACACTGTGGACGGCGTTGTATTTGTTTGCAATGGGCGCAGCTTGCACTCTTCAAGCATACTTTACTTATGTGTCCCGTCTTTTTGCAAGAATGGCAAACTGTATTGACGTGCGCACACTTGTTCGCCAACTGTTGTGTATTACCGCACCGGTAACACGCAGTTGTGCTTGTATTCGTACTCACCTACTCAGAGACGAGGCAACTAAGAACGGTGACCTAAACCTGGAAGATGAAGCAGGCAATCGACGATCGGAGCTGACGGAGAAACCGGACCGGAAACCGGTGCTAACTTGGTAAGTTCATTCGGTCGCGTGCCGTTCTGTCAAATTCCACTATTTCGCTGTGTTCGCAAAACACGGTACTGATTGGGACCTGACTCGCGATTTACTCGTGCCTTTCTTTTAGGGTTTTGCTGAGAAAGGGCGCCTCTCAGACGGCGGTAACCGATCGTGCCGGTCATCGGCGAACCGGTCGGCGCAGACTGCCCGCTGCCCGAGCGGTCCCGGCCCGTCCCCAGCGTGCTGCGGCCTTGCTCGGGTATCGGTGCGAGGTACCAGTCCTCTTTGCTGCGTCTGGTCGTCTCACAGAGGTCGTTCACCGGAATGTTGTGCTCGGTATACTGGCACTGCGGCATCGGATCGTGAGGCACTCCGGAGATCGTTTGGGGAACCTTTCCGATCGGGCACCCGAAACCGACCAAGTAGCAGGTTCTCCCTCTGCAGCGACTGCACCGAGGCATTAACTTCTTTTTTAGGTGCAACCTCGTTGCTGCCGTACACAACTAGGACGGCTAACTTCGCAACTGATCGCTCATATGTTCCTGCTGACGTTTCCCGGCAGCAGTTTTCCGGCAAGGTGGGGACCACTATCACCACGATATCGTCGACCGCGGTAGCTCTGGTATATTGGTGCCACTTGGTCCTGCGTGTTATCTCTGGGAGGTAATCGGTAATCAGCCACCTCTTCCAAAGCGAGTTCGCCATGATCTGTGACGTTAGCCAGTTTGGTTTGAGCCACTCTCCGCTGTCTCGAATCAGGGACATCCGCTTGTTGCCATCTGAAGACCCGAAGAGAAAATGATTGGGAGTTATTGCAGTCGCCCAAGTAACACGGTTTTGGCATTGCTGCACCACCATAGGCGATCGCGGTACTCGGATCGCGAATATCGAGTGTTTTGAGGTACCGACCGTGAGCAGGCTGGCCGTGTTGCCGACGCTGGCTGCTCCGTGCCGCATCCGGTTCAGCCGATTGCCGCTCTTGCTTTGGCCAGTCTTAACGTCTGCCTTCGTGGAGCCTTGGAACTGAGCATCTGGCATTACCTTACCGATCATTTCCGTGTCCTGTCCTTCTCCGACCATCGTCCTCAAGGTCACTGTCCGCATTGCATCCCCCCCCTTCAGGAAGGGCTTGATGGGGCTCGCCGATACTGGCTACCCAGTGTCTTGTCCGTCTGGACGCCTGGGATTTTCGCTGGTTCTCCTCGTTTTTAGATGCGGCCTCGTTGAGGATCCGATACTTCTCCTCCATTTTCCACTCATGGAAGGCTTTTCTCGCCTCTGCTTCCTTGGCGAGGAAGGCTTCCTCCTCCTCCAGCCTCTGCAGTTGAAGGAGCCTTCTCCTTTCTCCTACGGAGCTTCGCGAGGATGTGGTACTTGGTTCTGGGCGCCTGCTTGCTGTGCGAATGGTGGACGGCGTGCCTTCGTCGTCTGCCATCTTTTCTTCGGGAGCAGGCGCCATCGTTCGTTTGGTGCTCGGCGCCATGTTCGCCGGTGGCGATCCGTCGATGACCGCGACGCGTGGTTTCCGCGCGATCCTTCCCACGGCCATCGCTGCTCCCGACGCTGCTGTCTTTGCCTTTGGGAGCGGCTTTGGCGTGCTTTCGCGAGACGCCGTTGCCGCCGAAGGGCTCGATCCTGGCGCCGTCGATGGTACCGCCGTCACGCACGCGGACGCTGCGGTCGCGACCGTCTCGGGCTCCGCCAGGTTCGCAGGCGTGCTTGCCCTCGAGCGGGTCTTCCGTGGCCCACTTTTCTTCATCATCTGTTGATGATCACGCATATCACAAATTCAATGAATGCTAAACTGCACACTCAAATCGAATGTTTTTGAATGCAACAAACACTGCACAATGTTTTCAACAAACTTCAACTTTCAATCAACTCAGAGTGTTTTTGAATGCAACAAACGCTTCAAACTCAAACGAATGTTTTTTGAATACAAGCTGCGTTTCACGGAAAACAGGACTTTTTCAATCGGGACATTTCGGGCAGCGCTATCTCTTGGTGAGAATGTGTGTTGGTAAACACATCCTTTCCCAACTTCCAGTAAAAATTTGATGACATTTCATCCATTGGAAGTCGAGTTATCGTGCAAAGAAACTTTCCCCAAAGGAGCCTGTGAAAAATAGTTTCGGTGGACGGTTTAATTAAGTAGTTTGAATTATTGCGTTTAGGGATTGCGTTTAGGGATTGCGTCTACCAGTGAGTGAGCCCATGCGTTTAGCGTTTAGTTTTGCGTTTAGTGAGCTCGTCTGGCACTCAGGGTAAAACGCCGACCCGCCATCCGGTCGGATCGCTGAGTGTCGAGACCGCATGGAAAGGCCGGGCAGTCGCATGAAAAGGACCGGAGCGTATAAAAACTAAACTTCGGCTCGGTGCCAGAAATTTGTGAAAAGAGAACAGAGCCTGTTTTTCTTGCGTGCGCCGGATTGTGTTTGGATAAGCAACGCCGGCCGGTGTCGTGTCGTAATAAGTAACGTTTTCATGAAAGCTTAGTCTCGCGCTCTGTTTCGTTCTCCCTTGGACGCAATGGAAGGCAATGGGGCGTCTCGTCGACGACAGGGGTGGCAGGGGTGGAGATGTTCCCCTTTCTGTTGGCCGAAGGTAAAGGAAAAGATTGGGACATGATTTAGGTCTATCTCGGAGTTGGTTTAACTTAGAAAACATGTGAAATAATCCAAATGAAGGTATTTTATTGCACTTTAAGAGAAAAATATGGGAAAATTATTCCGTCGGTTGTCTGATGAAATCTCGAACTTTCTTCGGAACACACACACTTCTTCACTTCTTTTTTCCGCACACACACTTGGTCCACCTCAGCGGCTAGTTTATTCCAGTTTCTGGCCATTTGTGCACCATTCCGCATCACCTTACCACTCTTCTTCATTTTCCTTTTCATTGTTGCCCAGTTGTTTTCGATTGGGCGGAATTGTGGACAATTTGGTGGGTTGCTCCTTTTTGGGATGAAATCCACCTTGTTGTCACGGTACCACTGAATCACCTGTTGGCTGTAGTGACAGCTTGCCAAATCCGGCCAAAACTTAACAGGACCGTTGTGTGACTTAATGAACGGTAGAACTCGCTTTTCGAGGCAGTCTTGCTTGTATTCGGTAGAGTTCATCGTCTTGTTCGTGATGAAAACCTTGGTTTTCCGTCCACAGCTGCAAATTCCTTGCCAGATCATAAGTTTCCGTGCAAATTTATCAGCGAAAACAAACTTGAATTTAGCAGTGACATCACCCCGTGCTGTGGCGAGATAAAATTTCGTACCGGGTAACTGGCCAAAATCCATCTTCACGTATGTTTCGTCGTCCATAAGCAAGCATCCTTTTTACCTCGTCAGAACCTTCTCGTACAGCTTTCTAACGCGTGTTTTAATGACTAGATGTTGTGTAAGTGTCCTTTTTGGATGCTTACATGCAAGGAAAAAAACAGTAGCCTCTTCGTAGATAGATCTTCCGGGCAGTACTTTTGCTGGTACCATATTTTTTTGCAATATCCCGAACCCAAAGTCCAGAATTTGCCTCGATTGATCTTAAAACCTTCCAATTCAGCTGCCGATTGTATGTTTCACTACGACGTCTACTCTGAATCTTTCAATCTACGGTATTGGGTTCCCAAAAACGGTAAAGCACAGCATATATAGTTGATTTTGCAAATTGTTGACATCACTCATCTGGTTAGGCGTTGCACTACAAATGGGGCAACACATGCTTGATTTATCAGTAATCATCGATAACACTTTCCCATCAATCATGCTTAAAATGAAACTATATATTATTTTTACACTTTTCCACTCGCGAGTACCGCACTTTTTGGTTGCAATGTACCTATCTCATTTTCTAATTCTTCCTTAGTCTTAATAATTAACTCTTTACTCTCTTTGGAAAATTGCATCGAAATAGGGCGACAAAACCGATTGCTTTGCGCAGCATTATTAAACCAAATTGTGTTTTTCTCACAATTATTTTCCACAAAGAAAAGATGTATCGGAGTCAGAGCTGTTATAAATGTGGGAAAGGTGACGGAATTTTCATTAGAAGCGAGAATAGGTAGTAGTACTTCCACAGGGCGATCGCAGGTGACAGCGGAGGAGCATGGCGCGCCAAAAAGGCAGTGACAGTTGCATTACGGCGCCAAAAAGGTTAGAACAAAACGTACTATAGAGCAGTTAGTTATATCGTACAGTTGGGTCCAATAAACTGAGTTTTGTTATCCACACCAGCTCAACCGTTCTTACATGGGGGCTCAACCGGGATGAGCGGGATTTGTTCATAATATAAACGACGTTTGGACGAAGTGTAATTGTTGTGCGATATTGTGAAAGGAGTTAACGACGACCGAAAAAAGACGTGTGCGCGTACTGATCGACGTGTGCGTGTGCAACTCAACGACGAAGAGTATTCTCAACGACGGCGTAGCAATAGAGCTGTGCAAAAACGACGGGAGAAGTCAACGACGATATTCTCGACGCGTGTGCGTGGATAGAACACAAAACGGCAACGACGGCGCTTGCGCAAAAGACGAAAAAGCCAACGACGGTGCTCTAGACGCGGCTGAGCGAAGAGAACAAAGGACGACGACGACGACGACGCCAACGACGGTGTGCACGATACGGCGCGACTGGAACAAAGGACGACTAGAACGACGCCAGTCACACAATCTGCGTGAAAAGGAAAGATGGCCGACGAAGCGTTGATTGCGGAATTGGTGGATGAATGCACCCGCAATGGCTTGGTGAAAAAGTGTGAAGCGCGTGGCCTGGCAACAGCTGGGACGAAAGAGCCAGCATCGTAGAATACGATCGGCAAGGTGACGTGGCCAGCATGTCTGACACAGCGGAACGAGTGTCGCTAAATTTCGCCGATGTGAAGGACACAGTAAACCCATTCACGGGAAGGGGCGAAAATATAATCGCATGGCTGAACGAGTTCGAGGAACAGTGCAAGATCTTCGGATGGACGGACTTGCATAAGTTGGTGTACGGCAAACGCTTGCTTGAAGGCCCAGCAAAGGCATTTGTACGGAGTGCGCCCAACGCCACCACGTGGAAGGCGCTGAAAACAGCGTTGCGAGAAGAGTTCGACGAAACAGAGTCGAGCGCGAGCATCCACGAGTTGCTCAGGCGACGGAAGAAGAAGAATGACGAAACCTTCCTCGAGTACGTATACGCCATGGGCGAGATCGGGAAACGAGCAAACGTGGATGAAGCATCGATTTGCGACTACGTCGCGAAAGGGATCGACGACGATCCGAGAAACAAAGTCTGCCTGATTCAATGTAAGACGTTGAAAGAGTTGAAAGTGCAGATCAAGACGTACGAGAAGTTGAGGGAGCACATTGGTTCGGGTAAGAGTTCCGACTAAACACCTCGAACTAAGAAGGAAGAAGTAAAGAAGGAAGAGAGTTCGGCGCATCATTTCGCTGACAAGTACAACGGCTGTTATAACTGTGGCGGCAGAGGCCACAGAGCACGAGAATGCACGAAAGCGAAGGTAGGACCGAAATGTTTCCGGTGCAACGGTTTTGGGCACATTGCCAAACATTGCACGGAATCAGCGAAGAACAACGAAAGAGCAAAGCAGGTATGCGTGGTGACCAGCATTCCCAATGTTCCAGTGACGATCGGTTCTACGAAATACGACGCGGCGGTGGATACCGGTAGCGAAATAACGTTGCTAGGGGAGGATGCATACCAGGCAATTCTGCGAAAGGAGCGTACTATGGAGCAGCTCGGAAAAGGATCGGTTGGCGGAGAAAACCGAGCTGATCGAGTGTGTGGCCAAGATACAATCGCTCGAAGAAAAGCTAAAAGAGGGGCAACAGAAGCAACAGACACTGACCGAGCGGACCCGATTGTTGACGGTCGAGAACGGGCGGTTGGGACGGGAACTGCACGAGGCGCAAGACGACCTGAACGATGCGCAGGAAGCGAACGAACAGCTTGAGCAGAAGCTGGACAGTGTAACGAGGAACTTTAATATGCTGAAGGGTGCGTGCAACATCACGGAGACTCAGTTGACCGAGCTGGAAGCGCTACGGGAGAATGAATCAAGGCGTGTCCGGGAATGTGGTGAGCAGATGGAGGGGCTACGCAAACGCATCGCCGAGCGGGACGCAGAGCTGGACCGTGTTCGGCAGGAGCTGCAGGAGGAACGGTCCTGTAAAACTTTGAGCGAATCGCGTATGAACCATCTGCACGGCGAATACGAAGTAGAGCATCGATCTGCAGAGAGGATGAAACACGTGGATGCCTTATCGCGGGTCAACGTAATGGCGATATCGACCACGATCAGCAAAAGAGTAGCAGCAGCACAACGTGAAGACAAGGATGAAATGAAGTTCTTAGAAGGGATAGGACGCAAAGATATCGGAGATAGGTTTCACGTTAGAAATGGGGTGCTATACGAAGGCAATTCGAACTCGAGGCGATTGTACGTACCTCAATCGATGCAAGAAGAGATTATCAAAAATGCGCATGAACAGGGACATTTCCGCTTTAGGAAAACGAAAGAGTGTATCGATGACGATTATTTCATACCAGGGTTGGAAGAGAAAATAGCTAACTGTATCGAGACATGCGTTAAGTGTATATTAGGGGAGAAAAGGCGTGGAAGAAAGGAGGGTTGGCTGCATCCTATACCGAAAGGAGAGGTGCCTTTGGATACGTTCCATATCGACCATGGTCACTTCCGGGACGGAAGTCACGTCAGGAAAGGCCGTGTGGGAAAGGTGACGGAATTTTCATTAGAAGCGAGAATAGGTAGTAGTACTTCCACAGGGCGATCGCAGGTGACAGGGGAGGAGCATGGCGCGCCAAAAAGGCAGTGACAGTTGCATTACGGCGCCAAAAAGGTTAGAACAAAACGTACTATAGAGCAGTTAGTTATATCGTACAGTTGGGTCCAATAAACTGAGTTTTGTTATCCACACCAGCTCAACCGTTCTTACATAAATACGCTACTGTCGTCCCATATACCCATATTCCCCATAGCCAAAATAAAACGGTTGGTTCGGAGAGCACCAACCAGCAACAACTTCAAGGACAGACTACAATAGCCAACTAAGAGACGAATGAAGCCCCGTGCTCAAAGTCTCTATAATAACACAACAACAACAACGGTTGGTTCGGTTTCAAAACGTATATTTTTGCTCTCTTTTTTCGGTTCGCGTTCACTTTTCACAATTCTCTATAGCGTTCGTAGCAATTTGGTGCGTCGACAATATCACTTGTTGGTGACGCCGTAGGCACGTTGAAAAATGTTTTGCATCCTAGTTGAACATCTGAAACGAGCAAAGCGAAAACATTTCAACATTATTTGATATTCACTGAATACTGTCCACTAAACTTACCTGGATTATTTCTATCAGGATCACATCAGGATCTCGCTATCTCTTTTTTGTATTCCTCTTCCTTTCGCTCGTCTGTTCGTCTTCGCGTTCGCATGGCCCCTCGGCTCTGAAACCCTACCCTCCCTGTAAATGAAACCCACAAGCTAGCGCATGAAACCACCCCCCCTGTTTGTTTGAATGTTTTAAGAGTCTTTAGGCCTTTCGGCCCTTTCGCCTCTGTCGGGGGGGTGAGACATTCTAGAGACTCTGGGCTGGGGGCCTCGGTTTTCTGTGAATGCAGTGAGGATGTGGAGATCAAAAGTGCTGGCTCTGGGAGAGCTGGCTGACTTTTGACTTGGAGGTTTTGTTGTTTTTTGGTGTTAGTGCATCCTTTGCCCTGCTAGAGGGCCTTGGAGCGTTAGTATACTGGGGTGATATTCTTTAAGATTTGTTTGTGATTTGACTTAGGGGGTGGGGTGTTTGGCGGATGTAGTCCTTGACGTGTGTGGGTTTCACTGGGGATTTCTTTGGGAGATGTGGTTTGGAGGGAGGTGTTTTGGGGATGCATTTTTAGTGACTGGACGGTGAAGTCAAACAGGGGGTACGACCTCTAAACTCGTGGGAATGTCGCTCGCTTCCACCACAACGTATTAGCTGCAAAGACTACATTCACTTGTTTGAATACAAGATAGAGATTTTACTTAGTTTATCCAAATAGTAGAAAAGGCATAAAGCCAATATGTTTTGTATGGCCATTTCATAGACTACATAGAGACCGGGCGCCTCCATATGCATCAGGAATTGTTTTCTTAAAATAGAAATTTGCAAAATTTATCGCAGGAATATGCAAACGAAACTTACAGGAAATGTTTAAAACTGTCTAAACTTACCGCCAAGATCTTACATAGCGATCTTACCGCCAATCTTTAACTTCACGAAATTATTTCCACTTCCGGTAGGGAGACTGCGCGTTCCAGGAACCGGACTCGTTGAGCGTGAAGGTGGGCGGCGACGCCGAGGACCCGCAATCGCAGAGGACCACCGGGGACAATCGCATAAAGTCAACCAAATATACACTCTTAACCTTTCTGCTGCGCGTCCTGTGCGAGCGCATCGCCATCCCGTGCTTCGTGATGGTCGCGATTTTGTCGGCGGCAATAAGTAAGTGGCGCGTTGGCGGGTTGCGGTCCGTCTCTTATTCGCTCCCACCCTCCTCCACGTCCTTTTTCGCAATCCAATTCGCAGTAGGTTTAGTGCCAACCATGGCCTCACTGGTCCCGCTCGTGTACGTGATCGCGGTGACGTCCGCCAAGAGGGGCTACGAAGACTTTGTACGCCACCACGCGGACAACGTGGTAAACTTTACGCCCGTCACGGTGATCCGCCATGGGCATCGGTGCGAGATCCGCTGCCAGGACATCCGGCCGGGCGACATCGTGGAGATGGCGCGCGACCGCGACGTCCCGTGCGACCTGATACTATTGCAGACCTCGGACGAGAACGGGCGCTGCTACGTGACGACGGCGAACCTGGACGGGGAAACGAATCTGAAGACGATGAGTGTCCCGAAGGGGGTGCCCGATGTGCCGGCCGACCGGCTCCACACGATCGGGCGCATCGTGTACGAGCCGTCCAATACCAACTTGTATTGCTTCAACGGGCGCATCGAGCTGGCCGACAGTTACGTGGCCGACGGGCACCAAAGTGTGCTGCCACTGATGGCGGAGAATCTGGTGCTGCGTGGCTCGCGGATCAAGAACACCGAGTGGGCGCTCGGTTGCGCCGTCTACACCGGCCAGAAGACGAAGCTGGCGATGAACAGCAAGCTGACGACGAACAAGACGAGCTCGAGCGAGCGGTTCATCAACAAGTATCTGGTGTTCTTTCTCGTCCTGCTCGTCGCGATCGTGACGGTGAGCTGCTTCCTGAAGCGATACAACGACCGGTACCACGCGGAGCACAACCTGTACCTGGGCGAGATGCAGTCCAACTACCGGGTGTCCCAGTTTCTGCAGGACTTCTTCTCGTTCCTGATCCTGTTCAACTATCTCACCCCGATCTCGCTGTACGCGACGATCGAGACGGTCAAGCTCATCGGCAGGTGCTACATCCTGTGGGACCTCGACCTGTACGACGAGGAAGCGGACCAGCCGTGCATCGTCAACACGTCCGACATCAACGAGGAGCTCGGCCAGGTGTCGATGCTGTTCTCCGACACCACGGGCACACTCACCAAGAACGTGATGATCTTTCAGCAGTGCTCGATCAATGGGCGCGTGTACGAGCAGCTCGGCCAACGCTTGTGTGCGTCCGGCCGAGGCCCTGGGCTGAAAATTAACGAGCTACCGGTAAGTGGTGGTGTGTGCTGGAGAGGTAGCTAGTGCAACGCTTTCGGATGTCGCTACGACTACGCTTTCGGTTTCCATTCTTCTCAATCCACTCACTCTCCCACCCGTAGAGTCAGGTTTTCGACTTCTACCAAGCGATGGCCGTTTGCCACACGGTGCAGGTGCAGGCGGGCAGCTACACAGACGAGCCGGACACGTCACGGACAATGGAGACGGCGGCGCAGGCTACGTCCAACGGGCTACCAACGGGTGGGACCGTCGACCTTGGTGGTGGTGGTGGCACGCCGAAGAATTGGCGTCTGCGAGCGGCGCCGGAACTCAATTGCCGGCGGATGGACTATCAGGCGTCCAGCCCGGACGAGAAGGCGCTGGTCGAAGCGTGCGCCCGGATGGGCATCGTGTACACCGGGGACGATGGCGATCGGATGAACCTGAGGCTGCGCGCCTCGTGCGTCCAGCGGAACGTGATGTCCCGCCTCGGCATGCCGTCCGTGGAGGAGCGCGTCCAGTTCGAGCGGCTGCGTGTGCTGGAGTTTACGTCCGAGCGCATGAGTGTGATCGTGCGCGACCAGCACGGCCAGATCTGGCTGTACACGAAGGGTGCCGAAAGCCACGTGCTCCCACTGTGCCGGCCGTCGCCGCTGATTACAACGACCCAGCAGCACATCAATGAGTTCGCGAAGCTTGGGTTGCGCACCCTGGCCATTACCCGACGCCGGCTGACGGCCGCCGAGTACCGGCAGTTCAACGAGGAGCTGATCGAGGCGAGCAGCTCGCTGGTCGACCGCCAGGCCAAGATCGAGGAGTGCCAGCGGAAGATCGAGACGGACCTGGAGCTGCTCGGTGCGACCGCGGTCGAGGATGCGCTGCAGGACTACGTGCGCGATACGCTCATTTCGCTCGGTAAGGCCGGCATCAAGGTGTGGGTGCTGACGGGTGACAAGGTCGAGACGGCGTACAACATTGCGCTCAGCTGTGGCCACATCCCGGAGGACTCGCTGCGGTACTTCATCACGGACTGCAAAACGACGGACGACATCCAGCAACACCTGGACACGCTGACGCTGGAGATGTACCGGCATCCGGGCCGGGCGTTCGCCCTGCTCATCGATGGCACCAGTCTGGCGCTGGCCCTGTCGCTCGACTCGGCGAAGGAGTCGTTCCGGGACATTAGCTACCGGTGCCACGCCGTGCTGTGCTGTCGGTTGAGCCCACTGCAGAAGAGCGAGGTGGTGGCGCTGATGAAGACGGCCGAAGGATCGCCGGTCACGGCGGCCATCGGGGACGGGGCGGACGATGTGTCGATGATCCAGGAGGCGCACGTCGGGCTCGGCATCGTGGGCCGCGAAGGTCGCCAGGCGGCCCGGTGCGCGGACTATGCGTTCACCAACTTCCACATGCTCGAGAAGCTGCTGCTCGTGCACGGCCACTACTCCAGCGTGCGGCTGTCGATACTCGTGATGTACTTTTTCTACAAAAACCTCGTCTTCGTGGGCATCCAGCTGTTCTTCCAGATACACAGCCTGTTCTCTAACCAGTCGGTGTATGATATACTCCACCAGATGCTGTACAACGTCATCTACACCGCCTTACCGGTGCTGGTGCTGGCGCTCACGGAAAAACCGCACGACGAGGCGACGCTCCTGAAGTAAGACCTGCCTGCCGGTGGAAGACGTCTAGCGTGGACGTGTTGCTAATCGATGCACCCCATTTTTGTCCGTACCCGTAGAAACCCACACCTGTACCAGGAGGTGGCTCACAAACGCAGGTACTCATGGAATAATTTTATCGGGTGGATGCTACTGAGCATTTTCCACTCCGCGGTCATCTACTTCTTCGTGTACGCCGTTTGGACCATCAACCCGGCGATTTACGCGAACTGGGCCCCAACCACAAGCTTCGCGTGCTACGGTACGGTGCTAATGATCACCCTGGTGGTAGTGGTGAACCTGAAGCTGCTTCTCGAGGCCAGCCACAAGACGGTAGTCTTCATCGGCAGCATCCTGCTGTCGATATTCGGCCCCATGGCGTCCTCTTTCATCTGCTATCTCCTGCCCATGTAAGTACCGATGCTGACCGATCTTGCCAACACACGCACACAGTACCGTCACAGGGGATGAGATTTTATTTTTTAAATGCAAATGCAACCATATTAGTTAGTAACATCGTTTCGCAAGGCTCGTTCCTCCTCTTTCAAACGCATCCAAATTCCATGCGGATGATTCAAAGCCCAAACTATGGCTATTGGCTAATCGTTCTGGCTGCATTTTGAGTTTGGTTTTAAAAATAATATCTCAGTTACTCAAAAGACATACTGTTGTGTGTGGGTTTCATTATGAAACCCGTACTTATCGCACGACCGACGGGTGCACTCTCGTTCCAGCAACTACGACGATTCGATGCTCCACGTCTACAATAACCTACTGTCGTCGTTGAACTTCTGGATGCTGACCATTATCATACTGGTCGCGGCCTTCCTACCGGACATGGTGATGTTGGCTCGCAAAGCGATCGACATCAAGATTGGGCACATTATCCCGGGCGGTGCCAAGTATCGGCGCCGCAGCGACCGGATCGAGAGCACGGTCCTGTGAGCGCCGTAGTATCGTTCAAACTTGAATCTCTCTTGAAAGCCGGTCAGACATCCTTCCAGAATTCCATCCATGAATTTTGTATCACTGGACCTAGGTGAATGGTGAACAACATCATAGTTTGCTCTCGTCATTCCTTGAACGACTGTCAACCAGCTGAAACCAGCTGTTCTCTTCAATTCCACTAAGTAAAACTGTGAAATCATAAATCATCAAAAATCAAACCCCAGCTTAACCTTATTGCAGCTTTTAAGACTATTAGATGCTTCCTCATCTTCACTAACAGTAGCGTTGAACTTTTCGTATTTCATGCTAGGGTTTCCATATTCGATGATATTCAAAAAAAGCCAAGGCTGGTGAATACAGTCTGGGGATAGCAGATCCCATCCAAGTGAATTTGATAGTATCCTGAAACAGTTTGGCTTTTTGGGGCCATGGAAACCTATGGCCACAGGCCACCAGGCGCCTCCATTTTAGATAAGAGAAACGGTTTTCTGGTCGTTTTCGATCAATGCCGTAGGTTAACGAGCATTTAATTTTTAAAAGCCTGTAAACCTGTCTCAATCCTGGCACTCACTTTCATCTCATGTTTTGCGAACAATTCGCCCAACATTTCCACAATTTCTTCATGGTTTGTCTATTCTATTCGCATTCCATGTCTTTGGTGGCTCCACACCCATCGCACCTAAAGTCCAAATACGGATCCATGATAGACACCACCACACTCTACCTCGCAAACCACGCCATCATCACTTACCACCACGGCCTTACAACATTTGGAGCAGTTACTCTGCTCCATTGCCGTCCGCCACAAAAATTCGGTCATCGTCACTTTGACGGAAGTACACTGAACGACAAGCTGTGAGGTTAACGTAAAAAAACGAATTCCTAAAGTGTGCGATTCCAACTCTCGCCATTCCGCTAACGATCAATCAACTGGACACAGTATTCTGTAGTATTTGCTTTCTCAGTATATAGTATACCAACGAAAGTATTATACTTGAAATCAATCCAAACAGAAATTCCAGAGACAGAAAAAAGGAAACAGTTACAAGGAAACAGTTAAAGGAAAGAAGAACTGAAGGAGGAAGCAAATGGCAAAGTCGCATGCGAATTGCATTGAAGCCAATAAATGAAAATGTTTAGGAGAGCTGCTGTGTTTGCTATTCGTTGCCGTTGACCATTTTCCTGCCAGTGCAGTGCGAGTTCCACGACCTTTAGAAATCATCCTCGCTACGATCGGGCTCGAATTACTGTCCTTCCCGTTCCTTACGTACTCGTTCTCCCTTCCTCGTTCCCCTTCGTCGTACACGTCATGGATCTACGGATCCCTTTCTTCGGTGTCTCCGTAGCTTCATCCTAGTGTACCACCTGTTCGACTTTCACCGTCCGTTCTCATCTTTCCGTGTTGCCCTTATAAATGCCCTCAATTCCTCTCCGTCTGTTTGAACTGAGTCTCAGGATTTCCCCACTCTCTGTGGTGGTTTCTATGCTTCCTTATTCTTTATTTTTCCTCTCTCTCTCTCTCTCTCTCTCTCTCTCTCTATCTCTGTTACACTTAAGCTCTCTTCTCTTTGTAAATATTTAGGATTAAGTTTCCGGGTCTAGCCTTATGGCAAACCTTGGTTGAAAATAAATTAAATAAATTAAAATTAAATATAATTACGGAAGGCGTTACGGACGCGTTACCTGCTGCATGCTAGAACGTTACATACGTTGAATACGCACATTGGTACGGTCTTTCGAGGAAGACTTAGACTTTCGAATTTCGAAACGAATCATAGAGTTGAAGGACCTCAGCCACGACCCCAAGGAGCTTTTAACCTATCTTAGGTGGCACGCATTGTTCGTTTTTAACACCGTTTTTGGTGGCAGGAAAGTAGTGCAGGAAAAACTTTTCTGGAAAAAAACCTGCGATGATGGCTTAAGGTAATGTTGTAAATATTAGGGTACCCCTCCACCGGTGCCAAACAAACCAGTGACAGTGGTTTAGTTCAACCGTCGAGAGATAAAGCATGGCCCACTTAGAATCGGGAACAGTTACATGTTTTCTAGCAGCGCCTCTGGTCGTCGGATTTCAAATGTGATGATAGTCATATCTTCAGTAAACATTCTACTTTCAGTGCTGAAAGTTTCATCTTACTACGCGGAGTTTATGGAAAGTTATGCTTAATTGAACTCGAAAGAAGAAAAATAATTCTGCACAATCACGTCGAAAACACCACGTGGTCTACTTTAAAAATCTCTAAAACACAAAAATTCGCAAAATCAACTATATATGCTGTGCTTTACCGTTTCTGGGAACCCAATACCGTAGATTGAAAGATTCAGAGTAGACGTCGTAGTGGAACATACAATCGGCAGTTGAACTGGAAGGTTTTAAGATCAATCGAGGCAAATCCTGAACTTTAGGTTCGGGACATTGCAAAAAATATTGTACCAGCAAAAGTACTGCCCAGAAGATCTGTCTACGAACAGGCTACTGATTTTTCCTTGCATGTAATCATCCAAAAAGCACACTTAAACAAAATCTAGTCATGAAAACACGCGCTAGAATGTTGGACGAAAAGGTTCTGACGAGGTAAAAAGGATGCTTGCTTATGGACGACGAAACATACGTGAAAATTGTTTTTGGACGGCTTCCTGGACCAAAATTTTATCTCGCCACGGCACGGGGAGATGTCCCCTCCAAGATCAAAGTTGTATTCGCCAATAAATTTGCGCAAAATTTAATGATATTACAAGGAATTTGCACCTGTGGACAGAAATCAAGGTTTTCATCACAAACACGACGATGAACTCAACTCTATACAAAGAAGAGTGCCTCAAAAAGCGAGTTCTATCATCTATTAAGTCACACAAAGGTCCGGTAAAGTTTTGGCCTGATTTGGAAAGCTGCCACTACAGCAGGGATGTAGTTCTGTGATACTTTTACAATAAGGTGGATTTCATCACAAAGGATATCAACCCACCAAGTTGCCCTAGACTACGCCCAATCGAAAATTATTGGGCAACAATCAACAGGAAGTTGAAGAAGACTGAAAAGGTGATGCGGAATGCTGCAGAGATGGCGAAAAATTGGAACAAATTAGCCGCTGAGGTGGACCAGAAGATGCAGATTGTGCAGAAAATTACGGCGCGCATTGCAAAGAAAGTTCGTAATTTCATCCGACGACCGACATAATAAATTTCTGAAATTTTTCTCTTAAAGTACAATAAAATACCTTCAATTTGATACCTTGATATGTTTCCTAAGTCAAACCAACCCCGAGATAGAGCTAATGCAATTGTTCCCGATTCTAACTGGGCCATGCTTTAAAATAAAAAAACAAAAACCGTGAGTGTGAAGAGGTCAACAGGTGCCATCCGAATATGGCACCAAAATGTAGAAAGAGGTACTGCCCGCTTGAAGCCTCGACAGCCGAGGGCTCAACGAGCGGTGAAGGCATAAAAACTAGCAACGGGTTTGAGTTGCTATCAGACGCTGGCGACGACGTACCCGCCCGCGCAGCCCAAAGCCAACCAAGCACGGCTAGAAGCTCGAAAACACCACCGATAGTGGTGTATAGTTCGTCGGTCGGATTCGTCCAAGTTAGTCCAGTTAGTCCGATTCGTCCAGAAGTTAAAACAACCAAAATAGTCCTGACTGGACTATTGGACTGCACATGCGAGGAGGCCCAAGCCCTCCTTAACGAAGAAGGAATCACCCCGCTGGAGGTGAAGAAATTAAACATTCAAAAGAAATATGCCGAACATGCAGTATTCTTGCTGCACTTTACAAAAGGGGAAATTAACCTTCCAACATTAAGGCAAATCTCGGCAGTAAATCACTGCAGAGTCCGATGGGATTTCTACACAAAACAAAAACGCTCCAATGCAGTGTCAAAAGTGCCAAAGCTTCGGTCACGGAGCAGCCAACTGCTTCAAAGCAGAAAAATGTGTGAAATGTGCGGGAACGCATAGTAGCAAAAACTGTCCCCTAACAGCAGGGACAAGCAACGAAGAAAAAAAACCCGTCGCACAAACTCAAGTGCGCAAGCTGTGGGGCAAACCACACGGCTACATTCTGGCAATGCCCAGCAAGGCGAAAACTGTTAATACCAACACCAGCGAAACCAAAAACACCGCAGCACATAACGCCAGTACTCAACGACGCTATTTTCCCTCCACTACCCGGCACACACACCGGATACACGAATGTTTGGTCGGAGCGCACAGCTCAAATCAATAATCACAGCTACCCACAAGTCACTAAAAATACAGCAAGTCACCAAGACTTATTTACAAGCAACGAACTCTCTGTTATTATAGCAGAGACATTTACACGCATGAAAACATGCAAATCCAAAGAGGACCAAATAACGGTCATCTTTAAAATCATCAGCAAATACTGTTCGCCATGAATGACATAAACCAAAGCATAAATTGTTCGCACTGGAACGCAAACAGCGTTGCAAACCGGACTCTACAAATAGCAGACTTTCTAAAAACCCACAATATTCACATCCTGGCAATAGCAGAAAAATTTTTGAAACCACACAGAATGAAACTACATGCCAGAATCGAAAACCAAAAAGGCAGAGTAGCAATAGTTATTAAAAAAGGGGTAAAACATTCACCAATGAAAAGCTTCCATTTGTCCACGCTAGAGGCAATTGACATTACAATACACACCACGACAATTTCTTAAAATCATCCAAGGAAGCCACAAAACCACACCCCCTTTGAAAGTAAACGGCGTACTCCTGACGCCGACGCTCCTAAACACCCAAGAAAACAGCGAAGCCATTAAACATTGCTTTGAAAAATCACATACAGTAACGCAACACCAAGAAAGCCGAATGGACAGAAGGGTAGAATCCACCGTCAACGACTACAACAACAACGCCAGTTCAAACGTAAATCCTCAAACAAAACTGATCAAGCCGCGGGAAATCCAAAACATAATTCAAAACCTCAAAAACAAAAGGTCAATAGGTTTGGATGAAATAAACAACAGATCGCTTAAGAACCTGCATCAAAAAACAATCATACTGTTGCAGCACATATTCAACAGGTGTCTGAAAATAGGATATTTCCCACAAAACTGGAAAAAATAAAAAATAATAGCCATCGCAAAACCAGTAAAGACGCCAGAAATCCAGAAAGTTACAGGCCGATCAGTTTGCTAAGTTGTCTGGGAAAACTCCTCGAAAAGGTCATCGCAACAAGAATAAGACAACACGTGGAGGAAAACAAAATAATACCGACCATACAATATGGTTTTCAACCGTCTCTTTCCACCACGCACCAAATATACAGATTAACCAAAAATATCATGGTAAACAGAGAAAAACAGAGATCAACAGGACTAGTATTGCTAGATACTGAAAAAGCATTCGACTCCATCTGACATAGTGGTCTAGTATACAAATTAATCCAAACAAAGTTTCCCAAACAAATCATAAATACAATACAATCGTTCCTCTCCAATAGAACAAACACCGTACACATCGGGAACGCAAAATAAAGAAAATTCACACCAACTGCAGGAGTCCCCCAAGGGAGTGTCTTATCTCCAATCCTGTTTAATACATACATCTCGGACATCCCCAGAGTTCAAAACTGCACACAGTATCTATACGCGGATGACTATGCCATCAGCGCCGAAGGAAAAACCCCAAACAGTATCACCAACAAACTGAACGGAGCCTTTCAAAAATACTCCAATTACTGCAACACATGGAAATTTAAAATTAAAGACACAAAATCTGAGGCCATCTACCATACAAGATGCACAAGCCAACGCCGAACCCCAAGCTGATGTCCAAAAATTAACAACACCGAAATTCCATGAAAACAATCTGTAAAATATTTAGGAATACTCCTTGATACGCGCCTAACCTTCCAAACACATATTGAAAGCATAGCCTACAAATGTGAAAAAATATTCAGAAGCTTTACCAACAGAAGATCCAAACTGTCAATGAGAAACCAAATCCCTACCTACAAGTCGTTAAACAGACCAATCATGTCATACGCAGCTCCCATCTGGTCCAGCTGCGCTCAAACACACTTGCAAAAACTCAAAACAATCCAGAACAAATTTCTTAAAGTCATCCTCAACCAACTTCCATGGCACAGAACAACAGACATTCACAAAATGGGCAATATCCCAACTTTCCACCAACACATTGCAAAGTTGACACAGAATTTCCATCAAAACAACAGACTAGTTCAGGAAATAGAACACACAACTACCCAACCTGCTCAACCACATGTTAATTAGTTAGGAAATAAGCTAAATAATCATAAGTTAGATAAGGAAATAATAAAGTTATGTTTAAGTTACTTTAAAACCAACCAACGAAAGTTTTTTCTTACAAAGTTTTCCTGCATCTACGTCTCCAACCACCAACAAATGTCGGAAAGCGATAAATGCGTTACCACCAGATTAGGTTGTAAATTTATACGATAATGTGGAGAAGAAAACTGTATCCATTAAGAGCCAATTGGTCATGTAAACCACCAAATCAAACATGTAAAATATACTACTACTACTACTACTACTACTACAAGCGAGAGAGCGGTCCGCTGACGCAGCCAGAGCTGGGGAAAGCGGAGCGATGTTTGTTTCGGCAAGTACAAAATGATGCATACGCTCCCGAAATCAGCGTGCTAAAAAAGAAGATTGATGAAGGAAGTTTAGCGACACACAATATTGGGAAACACAGTCCGCTGCACAAATTAGTACCTCGCTTAGAAGAGCACGGCGTGTTAAGGGCATATGGCCGTCTCATCGGCTGCAGCACAGTTTCCCGGCACATTCGTTCGCCCATTATCCTGCCGCGGGATCACTACCAAGGGATCGGGACCGCGCTGTTGCTTGACTGGTGGGTGAGTACCAACGCGTCTGAAAGAACTGCCAGAAGTGCAAAATACAACGAGCCGTGCCAGAGACACCCTTGATGGCTAACCTTCCAAAGCAACGCCTAGCAGCGGGTCAGCGGGTGTTTTCCTTCGTTGGCGTGGACTTTTTCGCTCCTCTCCAGGTTGCTGTTGGACGACGAATGGAGAAACGTTGGGGCGTCATATTTACCTGCATGACGTCCCGTGCGGTGCACCTCGAGATCGCTCATGCGTTGAACACCTCCTCGTGCATCATGGCAATTCGGCGATTCATATCTAAGCGTGGTACCCCGCTCGAGGTGTTAAGCAACAGGGGAACTAACTTTGTAGGTGCGTCGAGAGAGCTAGCGCAAGCGCTGGAAGAGGTCAACCAGGAAGCTTTAATGACGGAGTTCAGCAGCCCGGATATGAAGTGGACGTTCAACCCACCGGGAGCGCCACACTTTGGCGGCTGTTGGGAGCGGCTAGTGAGGTCTGTAAAAGACGTGCTTTCGCAATTCCAGCTCCCGCATCGGCCGACGGACGAAGTTCTGCTGACGACCATAGCGGAGATAGAATTTATTATCAATTCGCGACCGCTAACATACTTACCGATAGAGGACGACACGGTCACACCACTCACACCAAACCATCTGCTCTTAGGAAGTGCAGACGGGAGCAAACCTCCGACAACCTTCAACGACGAACCGATGGCACTTAAATCGGCTTGGAAGGCAGTGCAACGGAACGCAGATTGGTTCTGAAGACGTTGGATCACAGAGTATTTACCTCGATACGAACCTCGATGGCCGCTTGCAGAAGGAGACGTGGTCGTCATAGTGGACGGAAATCTGCCCCGAAACTGCTGGCCGAAAGGACGCATCGTATCGGTAACGCGGGCGAAGGACGGTCAAGTGCGACAGGCCCCCGTACACACGCTTAGCGGCGTTTACACCCGACCGGCGACAAAGATAGCAGCACTCGATATCGCCGGTGAGACGAAACACGAGAAGAAAGCAGATCAATAAACTGACCGCGTGCTCGTGACAGCGACAGGGAGTGTGATAAGGTAGAGTTCACGCTCAAGGGGGGGAATGTCGGCCGGTAACAGTCGGTGTTATCGTAACACCGACTGTCACTGCGGGCAGTGCGGCCAGATAGCAAATAGAAGATGCGTGAGAAAGGTGAGGAGATATAAGCCCGGGACGAGTGGATTTCGGTGCTTTTTCGCCATCAGAACCCGGCGAGCAATAACATAAATTTTTGGTCCCGCAACGACGGGCATACCATCAATTACGAAAGTCCGGGTTATTCAAGTAAGCAAAGTAAAAATACTCCTGTTAGAAAAGAGAATTTCTAACACCAGTTTTTACGCTTCGTGTGGCCTCCCAGTTAGACTTGGTTCGTACGCAGCTGATCGACTTCCTAATTATAAATCGCGCTGCATTGTTTTAGCATTCATGTCATCATGTAGTCATCATCAGTAAATGTAAC
>NC_071287.1:4242012-4263304 GCF_943735745.2 Anopheles bellator
GTTAAGGATGTTTTAAGAATTAATTAAAAATTTAATTAAAGAATTAGGATTAAGAACTTATAGACAAGACCGCAAATCATTACCAGGTGTATAAGCTTAAATCTGCTGTTTTAAACATATGGTTCTATCTGTCAATTTTGTCAATTTTCCTTCACGATTTTTGGCAACATTACCTTGTGTTGACATCAGGTAAATGATTTCAGGTCGAAAAAAAAAAATTTGTAGTTTGCAACCTATTTTGTCTACTTTTGTGCCTGAAAATGACGTTTCGCGGGGATTATTATTTTTCTGCTACCGCTTGAAGAAAACTGCTTCGCAATTGCACCAAATACTTGTCGGGACTTGTTTTTAGAAGATTACAGTGCTTTAAGAGCTTTAAAAAAATTTAAAATGGCGATTTTGGCATAACAAAGAAAGAGCATCGGAGGAGTCCAAAAAACGGACTTTCTGACAAGCACCTAAAACCTGATGAAAAGGTTAGTTCAGATTGCTGACTGACAACAAATGATCAATTTGAACCATTCATTGATCGAAAAACGATCAAAGAGCCGATTTTCTTATCAAAAATGGAGGCGCCTGGTGTCTCATGACCTGGCGCTTCCATGACTCTAAAAACAAAACTACTTCCGGATCATTATCACATCACTTGGATGGGAGCTGCTATCCCTCCCCGCGTGATTAACCAGACTTGGTTCTTTCCGAATATCATCCCTTTCTCATCGATGGGACGCGTATTGGCTGAGCAGCACTTCATTTGTTTACGAGGAAGTCGAAATTGGATGACTAAGTAGTTTACTTTAAAAAAAAGAAGAAATCTTTCGCTTGGGAGTCCACGATTTAGCAGAGAGGTGGGAGAAATGTATGTCTACCGAGGAAAAATACGTCGAATAATTTTTTTTGTTCGGCTTTCTATTTACAAAAAAAATCGTTTTTTTGCGACTAAAAAACAGTGGATTTACGCGGACGGCACCGACTGAGACCGGCAGCCGTTGAGCCGTTTACTCCAAGTACTGCGCCTGCGCGGGGTCCTGTCGGTGATCCAGTCGGCATGCGCATCACGCGCACAGATCGATCGTCCGCCAATGGCCCGCGTTTCGCAGCTCGGCTTTCTCGCGGATCTGGCTGGAACCATTGGAAAAACAGTCGTGGAACGCGCTGTGTCTGGAAGGAAGCACTCTGCCCCGGCGATCCGTCGGGGTTCGTTCGGTGATGAGCTTTCGGGGAGCGATCCTGCGGTACATCGTAGGCATCGTAGCCACCCGTACGGTGGTAGCGATGGCCTCCCAATCAGCCGCGCCCAACGCAATCGACGGCGCTGGGACTTGGGACTGCAAGAAAAACGACACGGCCAGCGGCTGTCGGATTCCCACCACAGTCAACTACCGTGTGCCACAGGCGGAGTTCGCCATCAGCTTCAACTGTGCCCGGGGGCCTATTGGCAGAAATCCGTACCACACGATGTGGTTCGGCAATGTCAACAGCTTCCATTTGAACGGTCGTGATGCGCACGGTGCCGGCACTGGTCTGCAGTACGTAAGCTTTCCAGCAAACGTGCTCCTGCTGGCGCTGGAGGGCTACTGTCTCGAGGTGCTGGCGGCCGGAGCGTTCACTGGTTTCGATCGCTTACACCGGCTCGAGCTCGGTGACAGTGTCATCGGAGAGGTCCGTAACGAGAGCTTCCAGGGGCTCGGCTCTGTCAGTGAACTGTTGCTGGTGCGAAATAGGTTCGCCCGTATGGCACCTGATGCCCTGCGCAGCTTGGTACGGTTGGAGCACCTGGACGTGCAGAATTGTAGCGGTATAAACTTCACGATCAGCCCCCTAGCAGCTCTAGCGACGTTTACTCTCGAGGACAGTGTAGTAGAAAATTTAACCTTCATCATCAATCCGATGCCTCCGAGGGTAAGGAAACTGAACGTCGTTAGTGTGCGCTCTAGAACAAACTCTTCGCTAGTAGTGGTACCGATGCCGGATGGCCCTAGTGAAGCGATCAGCTTGACGCTGGTGAACTGCGCTACGAACTACACCGTCGTGCGGAACTCCCCGCGGTTGCAGTCCATCAATCTGTCGCACAACCTACTGAACGAGCACAGCATCAGGCTGAGTAACCTACCGGCGTTGACCAGCTTGGTGGTGAGTCACAATGCGTTCGAGCAGCTACCGGCCGACATATTTGCGGTCGGACCGTCACTCGCGACTGTCGACATAAGCCACAACAAGCTGACGTCCATAGACCCGCGTGCATTCGGTGAAAACCCCACGATAGCTGCCCTCGATGTAACGCACAATGCCCTAGCGACACTCGGGGACCTCGCGGCCTGGCAACAGCTTCAACGTGTCATGATGGAAGGCAACCCGTGGGATTGTCTGTGGCTGCTGCGCAGCGCACAGTTCGAGAAGTTCAACTACACGGAACGCTCGCGTCAGGTGAGCGTATCAGGACTCGCCTGTGTACCGAGAAGTGATAATACCGCGAGGGACAGCAACATTACAGTCAACGCGTACCCCGTTGGTATGACTGTGAACTACGGGGCCAAGGTGTCTAAGGTGAAAGAGCTACTGTATCCTCCGGCACGGTCCGTCGTGATCATGGCCGTGGTCGCCATCGGAATTCTCGTCTCGAACGCGATTCTGCTGCTCTACAATCGCTACCGGCAGCGACAGTACGTGCCGTTCTACCGACGTACGGAGAAGCGTCGTCCGCTCTCCGACCGTCTCTGTCCGTCGGTTACCGAGAAGAGCACCTCGTTCCTGTACGAGTGCCCCATCCACTACGAACCACCGGATGCCGCAGCTATCGAGCACACTTACGAGGAGATTCCCAGCCACGGGTCGCCCGAGCCCGGCTACGACATTCTGCAGTTTGCCCCCATCGAAATGCAGCAACGTACTCATTGTAGCGCTGGTGACAGGGAAGACATCGTGTACGTTTAAAGTCGGTGCTCTGACAGCTTCCAGCTGTCAGCTGTCTGACAGGCGCGTGTGTGACAGAACGTAGGTGATCGAGAAGAGAGTGATCCGGTCTTCACTATAAGCTCACAGAAAGTGACAGTGATCCATTTTTGTACGGCTAAGAGTATGATACTTCTAATAAACCCAATACCCCAAACCCAAGGCGGGAAATCATGCTCATCAATCGTGTGTACCGGAAGTACACAAAGACGCGCATCCCGCAGCAACCGCAAGCTAGCCAGATGTTTCGAGCCCAGTCTTTCTGCCGCTGGCGCTGGAGAACTGGAGTGATGAATTATGCATTACTTACTTTCAATCTCAGCGTCATCCAGCACACTCTCGGCGCGGCACTCTCTCCTCTCGGCGCGGGCGCATTATGCTGCTGGTGATGATGTTGCCAGTGAAGAGGCTCAGAAACCGTTTTGCTGGCCTGTGGCAGCGGCAGCGAAATGCGGTTGAAATGCTTCGATACACGGGTGCGCGTGAATGGGCGAGAAATTGTGAACAAAACACAACACAAATGGAAATAGAAATGGGAAAGGGATATGGTTGCATAGGCAGGGGGGTGGGAAAAAACGTTGTCCAGAAAAATGTATCACTCAACGGTTCACTTCTGATTTGATTATAATTGCTCGCGATGGACGCGCAGCAGGAGTCACCCACACTTTCTACTGGCGGCCAATGATTACTCGGTTGTTCAATCAGTTTTGCAGTTCCCCGACAGAGGGCGCTGCAACTGTAGGGCTAAATTTCAAAACCCAAAGTATGGAGTGGTGTGAGTGGTGGTAGTAGTTGTTTTTTTGTTGTTGAACACTCTCATTTGAGTTTACATCATTGTTTAACATCATTGGTAACGGGTTCACAATGTTTGTTTTCCTCGCTATACTTAAATTATTCGTGGCGTTGCCGTTTGATAGTTACTTCGCCATGTTTGCAACGTATTTTCTGAATAATGACTATTTCAGTGTCATTTTTTTTTGGTAAAAAATCAAGTAACAGTGCTTGCTTGTGATAGTGTATGTGTTTTAAGTGAAACAGAAAAGGGATTGATAGAGGCACATAAGCAGGAGGGTGTAGCTATTCGAGAAATGGCTCGAAGAATGAAGAGATCCGATAATGTGATACGTAATTACTTACAGGATCCCAAAAGGGTATGGAACTGCGAAGCGTACTCCGAGAAAATCCAAGATGTCGATGAGAACCAAGCGGAACATTGTTAAATTGGCGTCAAATTCGACAATATCGCTATCAAAAATCAAATCTACACTGGAGTGTAGGGAAGCTATTCGCCAGGTTTTGCTAAAAAGCCCGAATATAACTCGAAATGTCCAAGGCACCAAATCTAAGCCTACTACACCAACAAAAACGTGTAGAATTTGCGAAACTGAACATGGCACGTCGGTGGTATCTTTGGGTTTTCTTCTGCTTTTTGAAGAGCATATTTTGTATCAAAAAAATCAATTTCTTTTTTCGGATTTTTTTTATTGTAGGTGATCTTTTCTGATGAAAAAAAGTTCAATTTGGATGCGCCGGACGGTTTAACAGGCTATTGGCGCGATTTACGCAAAGATCCGCAGTACTTCTCGACCCGTAACTTTGGTGGAGGATCTCTTATGGTGTGGCTTGGGTTTTGCTCTGCGGGCAAGCTCAAGCTGGCTTTTACATCTTGTAAAATGAACTCCAACGATTACATCCAGCTTCTACAAGACTGTCTGATCCCGTTTAAAGCTGCCCACCGCCGAAAAAAATTGGGTTTTCAGCAAGATAATGCTAGCATTCACACCAGTTCGACAACTAGAACATGGTTTGCTACCCATAAAATCGATTTGCTTGGGGGGCCAGCGCGAAGTCCGGATCTAAATTCAGTTGAAAATATCTGGGGAATATTGGTTAGACAAATTTATGCGGATAGGAAGCAATACAGCTCTGTTGATGAGCTTAAGGCATCCATTTTGAATGCTTGGGAGCAAATGGACCCAATAAATGTGAAAAACCTGGTTGACAAACAGAATTTTCCAAGTCATTTCAAGGCGATCAGGAAAGCCAACTGACTATTAAACCTCACAATAAATACAGAGACTTGAAAAAAAAACACACGTATTGATCATTTTATTAGGTGCGCTTATATTAATTGAAATCGGCCACGGAAGCGACGGTTGGTATCAGTTGCTTGGGATGCGAAAGGAATATTGTTTGTGGTTTTACTAGCAAACTGGAAAAACAAAAAAATTCTGTATATTATTGTGCCCCGAGCTGACCAGCTGAAGGCAAAAAATCGTGAAAAAAGACTTGATTTGCGGTAGAAAAAATACTTTTCTTCAGGACATGGTGCATTGTCGAAAGAGCATTTTGACAATTGCAAAAATCCCTCAACTAAAGTTCCAATTGTTGGACAATCCATCATGTTTAGCAGATTTGCCCCGCTTTTGCGATTTCAATCTGCTTACAATGACCTACAAAAATGCAGATGCGTAGAAAGCGGTTTTTTCATCGAATGATGAGGTCATAACCGTTGTGGGGGAACGTTGTTTGGATTCCTGATTCTCACTTCTGGGAAGGAATTAAGCAAGCGTGAATAATCGATGAAAACTCGATACCTCGATGAAATAATTTTCGTATAGCATTTTGGGAAGCGGAAAGACAGACTCTAGGTAGCCCCGTAGGACATTGACAGCTCAGGGTTCACTCTAAGGTAAGGTAGGGTGAGCAACTAAGACATCAAGACATTCGCTTTTCACATCGTTTTCTCGGCTGGCTGTCAGCGGCAGTCAGCTTATCGAGCGCAATTAGAAATTAATCTCAACCATCTCGGCAATCTCTTCGCCTCTTCGCTCCGGTGCCACCGGTGTGCGCTCCAGTTCGAATAAAGACATCAATCCAAGCGTCATAGCTCCCCCCCCCACCCGGGGTTTCCTCCGAGGGGTGCCCCCACTCCCAGAGGCGACTTCGACTACTGAATGCGCGCGCTTCGTGTAATTGCTAAAGTATAATACTGGGGCCAAAAAATAACGTGACGAATTACGATTTCGAACTTGTTTTTTTTAACTCAAAATTGGATCTTTATTATACCGAAATGTTTGATTACATAAGAGTACAGAGATATTCCACAATGGGATTGCAGCTATTTTATAATTTTAAAGTATCAAAATGATTGAAATGAAAATATTTCGATTAAAATCTATTTAGATTACACGTGGCATTGAGTCATTATATCATACTTATAACTAATAACTAATAACTACAAACATCTTACAACTAGTTAACTTTAAAAACATCAGTAAATTAGGTCTTTTATTGTTGGGTGGATAGAATTATTGCATCTATTGATTAGGCCTTCTTTTAGTTTGTTAATTTCTAACGATAGTCTATGCGTGCCAGCGAGGCTTAGGAGATTTCGAACTTGTGCGCATGTTCCAACAGGGAACAATGTACTCATTTCTAAGTTGACAGCACTGTCAACACCAACACCTGGACTGTGTCAAATCAACCAGCTAAGTAGTGTTTACGGTACTGCTCCCGCTTGTAAACTGTTGAATGAATGCTTCGTTTTCCATCCACCATGTCTCAACAGCGCAGTTCCAGCGCATCAGCACATTAACTAGCACAAGCTACACGTCAGTAAAATCAACGATTCGGTCCTCCAAGAAGTTCCAATCCGATCTTGACAGTCCCGCAGCTTCCCGGTGCTTGTTGGCCACCGTAGTACATTTCCCTTGCCCTTGGTTTTTTTTTGTTTTGGTTTTTCTTGCTGCCCCCCGCAATTACTCCGAGCGCGCACCACGGAACACACACACATGTACGGTGCACTTCTCACCACCGACACCAGAGGGCCGCGTCTCAACTCAGCTTTGGCCCCCCCGGGGCTTTGGGATTTGGCAAACTGATTGGGAATTGGAATAATAGAGCCGATGGCAGTTCGCAAGGGGGGTCGCAAGGGGGGCGAACGACGTACGTATACTTGGTCCAAGTCCAACTCCTAGTCCAGCCGTTGGCCCCCGCAACCGTTGGTAGCACCGAACCCCCGAGATGGTAGATGATAGTAGATGACTCACTCCAATAACTCCCACACCCCAAGGGGGGTAAGAGCGCGTGGACCAAGCGGAATGGTGGGGGGGTGGAGGAAAGGTCCGTGACGGCAATTGCTGCACGCACTAGGGGTAGCAGAAGCTACACGGAGAGAAGCCGCTGCCGCTGCCGATGATCACAGCGATGATGATGATGGTGGTGGTGATGGTAGCTGGGTTCCTGGGGCCGGTACGTTCCATTTTTCTATATATATAACACGGCCACCGTTTCACGGTTTCAGGTATTCGATTCCCTTCTATTGCCTAGAGCAGATCTCGCAGAACCCCTTACGTACCCCAACCATCCAGCGGCCAGTGTGTTCAGTGTGTGGAGCGAGCGTTCTGTTTGGGCGATTCTGGTCCGATTCTGGTCCGATTCCGGTCCAACGCTGCCGTGGACCCGGTGCTCTCCCGGTGCAGCTCAGCAATCCTCAGCCCTTCCCGATAGACCCTGGTGTGCCGTGTTTGCGTGAGGGGTGTTAGTTGTGTGTATTGGTTGTGTTTGTTTGACCTACAGTGAGAGCGTGGAGGTAGTGTGTTGGTCTCCTCCCGGGTCCTATCCCGGACACAACGCAAGCCAACAACATCCAACTGGTGTCATCTATCTGAGAGAGAGAGAGAGCGTGTGTCACTCTACTACAGCAATCAAATCTTGACCCCGTGCCCCATCATGCCAGGACGCCCATTATGGCAGGTAAGTTCCAGAGAGCGATCCAGCAGATCCCAGATCCCCAACAGTTTGGTCTACACCGATCAACGCAAGTCACGCAAGTTTGGGACTGGATTGGGTTTTGCGGGAATCTCCTCAGGCTTCACTCTCCGACCAGGGCGACCGACTAAGCTCTCGCGACGGCGGTATCCAGTCTGAAATGGGCAGTAGTCTGATCGGTCGATCGGTCTGCGGATCGGTTTTTCACACCTCCCGGGGGCGTCGAAAAAGGCCCCCGCCTCCCGCCAACACTTCAAGGTGGGCGCACGCGCGTGCACGCGGGATACTTCTTCACGGTCCGCCTGCTTCACCCGTTAAGGTGGTGTAAAATTAACGATAACACCGCACGAAAAAAACAAAACGAAGCGGGAACCTTCCAAAGAAATCTTCGTCGCTCGAGGGGGGGGGGGGGGGGGCGGATGTTTAGCTGATGGCTGGGCTCCGGGAGAGCGGGGAACTACGCACGCGTAGTTCGTGAGCGTCGCGCATCATCGGTGGAGCGCGCAGCTGCGCAGGAGTGTGCTGCGCGGAGTGCGATCTGCATAAACGCATCTAGGGCGCGCAGTTTTCCATTAAAAATATGCATTTCCAACTGGGTGGCGGGGGGTGGGGTGGGGGCAGGCGGTGGGAAGTTTAATGGATGGCCGAGGAGTGACTTAGACGAGCGGATACGTTAGCGTTGCGTTGCGTTATTTATTGGCTGCCATTGGCATCGACGCTATCGGGGCTATCTTCCTTGATGAGTCTGCACGGCCTCTCGTACGATGCTATGAGTGCGTGTGCACGGGTGATGTGAAACGTGACAAGCCCATCAGCTGGGCTGGGTGCTGATTAAATTTCCCTCCGTCCGGCCGCCAATATCTTCGATTCGATCTGATGCGCGTCCCAATCGAGTGAGTGGTGCGGTAGCAAAGGAGAAAAAGAAAGGCGACGACGGGTATATGCAAGAGAGCCCCGATATACCCCGTCACGGATGGGTGCGACCCCCGAGCATAATGTGGTGCATCCGTGCGATGATGATGATGATGATGGTGGTGGTAATGCTAATAGGCCCACGAGAGGGATTTATGGTAACGGCGGCCGATTATACGAATGGCGACTCGCGAGTGCGTCCGAATCCAACCGAATCCTCAAGCAGAGTTGCGGAAGGGTCCGGCGGCACCCTGCCCGGGCCGTGGCCACCCGAACTGCTGGAAAAAAAACTGAAGGTGCGGCCAAATGCAGGTCAAGGCAATGCAGGGTCGGCGTAAACTGTGTTAAAAATAGCCCCACACTAGGATGACGCACTGATCTCTCCTTTCACTCTCGTCCTAAACTAGGGCAATCAATGTGTCACCCTCGTTTGGAACCGGTGGGTTGTTCGGGATTTTATAGGAGTGTTTTTTCCTTTCAATGTAAACACATTTTTCATACGCTATGAAAATATTGTTATCGAACACACATTGAGGTCAATGTCAATGATGGAATTTGGAATTTTGGATGGAATGCTGGAGTTTTGCATATGAGAAAATGAAAATTAAAATCATCTCTCTAAAAAAGTATGGTTAAATGTGGACTGCATTGTTAAGCATTTATTTTCATCGCGTCAACCTGTTCTAAAACACGCATCGCGTTTTAAAGGGTTTTTTCTGCGCATCTCTTTGTAGCCTTCTCTAGCTCGAAGCCGCTTCAAGCGATTTGCAGCTGGAACGGATTGCCAATTAGATTTTAGAATCCCAAAAATTAAATTTAATGAAAAATGTACGCTTGCAATAGTCCAGCGTCCTTCTAAAAATCTTTCTTAAAATAACTGCTAACGGTAAGACTGAAAGAGCTGGTTTCCAGAAAGTTTCTTTGAAGTACGATAGAGATAAAAAAAGCTCTATTTGAAAAGTAAATCAAACAGGGCTATAGCGTTCCGATGGACGGGTTCCATTTTTGGCGCTGTATACGGAATCTAACTTTCCCTCGTTCACATACATTTTAGGCGGTGTGCACATTGCCGACGGCTCTGACCCTGTTGAGTTATAACTGAAAATTTGTCTCAGGGTCGCATGATACCTAGAAGGCAGCTCGCCGGGACCCAGTTCCCGATTACTTTGGCGCGCATCGAACGGCAGCATCCGACGCTGTAGGAAATCTGTCTTCGCTAAGTTCGCCTGGAAGGGTTGAAATCCCGCATTCTCAGACAGATATGTGCGCCAAATCAAATTTCCTCGACTATCACGAAGCACGAAGACTTTCCTCGACTATCCGTCAACAGCGCGTTCTTTTCAAATGCTACGTTGCTAATCCGATCGGATATGTTTAAAAGTCGATTGCAGGAAAACTCTCGAGTATTTCGTTGACTTAACTGTCGTTCGTGAGATGTACCGATCAATTCAAACGCGGCGTTCTCATCGCAACCGCATTAACAAGTTGTTCGCGTTTTGCTTTCATACTTTACCAGGCGAACTCAACCGAGCTGGTAGCAGTCTTGCCCTCAATGCCCGGTGAAGGTGCGAGTGAGAGAGTAAACTGCGCTCTCGCTCACGCATCGAAACAGGTTCTGAGCAAATGCGACCGAAAGCGAAGAGGGAGATAGCTTGCGCCTGTGAATCGCTTGCTAGAGGTGGGCATCGCTCTAAAAACTAGTTGCTAAAATCATCAGTTTAAGGGCCTCCAACCACACATTAAGCAAATTAAGCAAATAATTATACTAAGACAACAATTATGACCAGCGATTTCTGGTCCGATGTCAACCTACGATGTGTTTTTTTGCGGTATGGTTGAGAAAGCCAGCAAAAAAGCCCTTCGTCGCTTGCGAAAACCGAGCTGGCCATCTCTAGTCTGTGCATTCTTTGGTTGTTGGCTCCGCCCACCAAGGTGAACTACCGGAAAAGAGTGTGCTGAGCATGGAGCCTGGTATCACTTTCGTTCCTTCTGATCCCTGACAACGGAGAAACTTACCAGCAAAGTAAACCGACTGCACCGTGCAGCGTAGTGGATTACGACAGAGTTAAGGATGTTCTCATTCGACAAACCGCACCGAAGAGCACTTTCCTTGAACCGACCCCCACCTTGGTGGTTGGTGGCAATCGAACCACTAAATGGGCACCTACGTATTTTCTCTTTTTATTTTATAAAAATTCCTGTTGTTAAGAAAACGGCGTTACAAATGAACTTTTTGTCATGTTCATTGCAGAGGTGCGTTGCAAATTGTTTGATTTCTTCAAATGATTCGAACTGCTGAACAGCTAGTCTATGCAGCATTGTTTGAAGAAAGGGTATTACGAAGGAGCAATGTTTAGGCGAATGTATTCTTTGAACAACCTGTTACTTCCACATCTGGTATACCGCTATTGCCAAACGATATCGGGAAACCTAATTTTTTAACTTTTTTTTGTGATTTCCATAGAAAGTCATCTGTGTAAATTTACACGTCAAAATAGTAATTAGTGTTAAAAGATACTTCTTCGCTTTTATAAGATTCAACAGAGCATCTTCTGAGGCTATACAAAATCTGTCCTCCCGGACAGGCAGCAACGTGCGCCTGGACGCGTCGAAAACCCGCGCATGCGCAAGCAGTTTTAAATTTTATTTTTTAACCTTAGAAGAACGGGCCAGGCTGCAAAGGCAGTTGCCCCATCAGAAGCGCTACCTACCGGAGGACATGCTGCCCTGGTACCGATGGGCACAGTACGAACACTTTCCTGTTCGATCATGTTTCGCGCAAATCCCGCGTCGCACGCTGCTCGGCGTTGTTAACTCCAGCCGGAAAGGAAAACGGA
Source organism: Anopheles bellator (assembly GCF_943735745.2). NCBI lineage: Eukaryota > Metazoa > Arthropoda > Insecta > Diptera > Culicidae > Anopheles > Anopheles bellator. The sequence continues at coordinate 4,253,487 of NC_071287.1, forward strand.
AACAATTTAAAAAACAAAATAATAAAGGCTTTTTGATTTATATAAGTTCACGATACTTTTTGGCAATTGCAGTGTTTCTTACGTACACCTCTTAATTTTCGGTTGAACCATTCGACTATTTCATAGGATCAGACGAACAGGCTTTTCGGAATGGTGCTAAAGCATGGCCCACTTAGAATCGGGAACAATGGCATGATTTCTAGCAGCGCATCTGGTGGTCGGATTTCAAATGTGATGATAGTCATATCTTTAGTAAATATTCGACTTTCAGTGCTGAAAGTTTCATCTTACTACGCGCAGTTTATGGAAAGTTATGCTTAATTGAACTCGAAAGAAGAAAAATAATTCTGCACAATCACGTCGAAAACACCACGTGGTTTACTTTAAAAATCTCAAAAACACAAAAATTCGTAAATCAACTATATATGCTGTGCTTTACCGTTGACCGTGACGAGGTACAAAGGATGCTTGCTTATGGACGACGAAACATACGTGATAATGAATTTTGAATTGCTTCCTGGACCAACATTTTATCTTACAACGGCACGCGGAGATGTTCCCTTTAAGTTCAAATTTGTATTCGCCAATAAATTTGCACATAGGAAAATTAATGACATGGCAAGGATTTTGCACCTTTGGACGGAAATCAAGGTTTTCATCACAAACACGATGATTAACTCGACTTTGTACAAGAAAGAGTGCCTCAGAAAGCGAGTTCTATCATTTATTAAGTCACACAAAGGTCCGGTTAAGTTTTGGCCTCTGATTTGACAATAAGGTGGATTACTTCGCAAAGGATATCAACCCACCAAGTTGCCCTAGACTTCGCCCAATCGAAAATTATTGGGCAACAATCAATAGGAAGTTGAAGAAGACTGAAAAGGTGATGCGGAATGCCTGATGAAATGCTGATGTGGACCAGAAGATTGTGCAGAAAATTTTGGCGCGCATTCCAAAGGAAGTTCGTGATTTCATCCGACGACCGACATAATAAATTGCTGAAATTTTTCTCTTAAAATACTTTCAATTTGACGCCTTGATATGTTTCCTAAGTCAAACCAACCCCGAGATGCAATGCAATTGCAATGCAATTGTTCCCGATTCTGACTGGGCCATGCTTTAGCAGCTAACAATGAGGACCTGAGAGAAGATCTGCTCTTTGAAATAATTCTGTCGGAGCAGTGCAAACACATTATGAGCAGCGAAAAGCATCATCGTTTTTTAATCGACATATGATTCCCCACATGTTGGAAATTTGCTTGATGACATTATCAATAACGATAATAACGATAATAATGCTACTGACTACGGCCATCCTCTCATTTACTTCGGTTCACTATGTGTGTTGTTTTATTAATTTTAAGTTTCTCTTCCATGTATTTCAACCATCTGCTAAAAAGGTACACATATCCTTGTTCAAGTGATCAATGGCTTTATCTGGCTTATCTAAAAAAGCGAAGAAACGATGGGAAAGAACCACGAAATATCTCTGCCCGCTTCTTGACACATCAAGGCGTCAAACATGGCTAAAAATAAACGCCAGCTGGACGCAGCCCATGTGCTACCGCCGATGAGGTTGTGGTACGGAACAATGTTTATTTACAGTTTAGAACACTCGCCACCCACCGCCGTTGCGACACCACCGTCGTTGCGTTGTTCAAGTCGCTGTGCGCGGCAGATCCGCAACGAAGTAGTCGGCCGGTAGCTGGTGGAAGATGTTCTGCATGATCGTCAGCAGGATGTCCTCGATCGTCTTCGCGATGATCGGCTTGAGGGCCTCCGAAACCGGGCGCCAGTTGTCGTTCAGGTACTGGTTGGTGCTGTCCTCGAGCACCTTCACGCCCTCGAAGAGGTTGCCCATGTGCAGCCGCAGCCCGGAGATGGTGTAGTCCACCTTGGTGGCGGTGACGTTGTAGAACACGTGCCCGCCCCACTCATAGAGCGAGGTCGTGGTGCGCATGATGATGTCCATGCCACCTAACGACGGGACCCGGGGCAAGCAGATCGATTAACGGGGGCGCCTAGGTCCGGGTGGATGTTCCTACTTACTCGGCTCGAACCAGCACTTGCCGTGCCCGTTGAGCGGAATGACCAGGATGCGGCCCTGCATGTGGTAGTTGCCTTCCAGCCGCATCTTCGGCAACCGGATGTGCGTTTCCCAGCCGTAGTCCTTACTGCTGACGCTGCAAAGCCGCACGGTGGCGGTAGACGAGAAGCATTAAGTTACAACACACGCGGTAACGGTGACACCTAACTCTATTACGTACACGTTTCGCACCACCTTTGTGCTGGCGAAGCCGGTGACCACCACTTTCGAGAGCGAGGCATTGACACTAACGGGACCGTCGCCCTGTAAGATGCGTATTTTGGTGATCTTCATCGGATCGATAGTTCCTACATGCTCGAGCCCTTCGATGCCTACAACGAGACGAAGCGAACGTATTAGGGTGGTGTAGATGCCAGCCCGCCAGCCGTCCGGTTGGATTTGTGGTGCTTCTCTCAGATTCAGCCTGTCTCTATGTTGGGGGGACCGGTCTACTGTAAACACGCTGTAGCTCGCCAGGGCAAGCGAGGACCAGTTACTTGCAACGACCTGTAACTGTACCCATTACCCATTGACCGACCGTTTTCCGAGCGAACCTAAACAGCAGCCAGCAGCAACTGTCGTTGATCGTGGTTGAGCCGCGCTTAACCTTGGCCGGGCCGGCCGAGCATGTCAACATTGTGCGCGTTTACGGCCGCTACCAGAAGAAATACTGCGTCGATCCGGGGAACTCGAATCTACGCCCCACCTCCACAGCAGCACCTCACGATTGAGGTTAAGAACGCACGCACGCGCATTGGCACAGCGATGCACAGCGTGCACCGAGCTGCTCAGCGACCTAGAAAGCGTCTTGGAGTCACCATTCACGTGCGCGTGGGAAAACTATAGGGTGATCCATCGAGTGCTTTGGGTTTTAAACCCACGATTACTTGACTTTTTAGTACGCCAAACGTCATTGTGGAAATTGTAAACGTTTGTTAATCTGGGAAATGACCGACGGAATGTTGGCTGCTTCTTCGCGCGAAAGCTGAAGCGAAAACCTTGGACGCGGAATGTTTCGCGGTTGACTAGCCCGCCGCCAAAAGTGGTGGGTCGCGCTCTTGAGTGGTGCGTTCTACTCTCTCTCTCTCCCTCGCTCCCTGTTTGGTTTATTGTCGATCAGGTAGGTTGTTGGGGCTGATCCTGGATAGGTGTGGAAGTCGTCGTTTACCTGTCACCAGCTTATCGAACAGTCCTTGCACCGATTCGGTCGAGCAGTTCACGAACTGCGGATCGGAGAAGCGGCACGTTTTGATGAACTCCGCTACACGCGTTCAGGATCATCGTGTGGTGACGGGAACCGAGAAGAGAAAACAGGAAACATTAAGCTGACACCGGAACACGATTAGGGCGCGCTAGGGTTGGGGGTGTTCCCAATGGGTATGCCTACGCTTGGTGCTATCGAACGCGGCCCGCCCGGAAACTGGCGGCACTGCGGCAGCGATGATGATCGGGACGACGACGATCGCCAGGAGCTTCCACAGCGACCTTCGCACCACCCGGCGGCTGTTGCACGTTGCGAAATGGTGGTTCATGGTTGACGACCGGACCGGGCCCGAACAGGCGAACGTTTCGAAGCTGGAAGGCCGGGCTTTCGCTCGCTTTTCGACACTGCCGCCCAAACACGCACGCACGCACACACTGGGGGCTCTAAGCTAACAAGAAGTCTAGGCAGCGAGTCTAGCGAGACACCTGCAGAACTGTGGACGGTTTGATTCTGAAAGCACCCGGCACCACCGGGGGCCCCGGGTTATATAAGCTTCTGTTGCACCGGGTGTAGTAGTGGCTGGCCCCCGGCTGGGCCGGCTGGGTCACCTGTCATCCGCGAACCACCACCACCGCACACTGCTCCGTGAGAGGTTAGGGGTTCTAGCCGCCCGGCACACCGGTTAGTAGCCAGGTGGTACGTCGAGTAGTGCCAGTCACTTCACGCACTGTGTGAGAGTTGAATTATAGTAGGTGGTCGCCGGTCGCCACCACGCGTGCTGAAGGTGTATTGGTGATTGGTGGGGCAGGAAGCTCCGAGAGCCAGCCGCGTTCAACGAGAGCTAGGAGCCCGTAATTCTAAACGCACGGGGCATCTGCAAGTCACCGGCGCCCTAATGGTGGCCTCCCTGCAACACCCACCCACAACCCCACGGGTGTTTTATGGTCCGATAGGGTGATTCCTTCCAGGTGTTTCGCTTTTAAACTCACGATTTTGTGGCTGTCAAAACGACAAAAATGTAAATAAATAAATGTAAACATTGACGATTTTGACATTTGCGCTCTACACGCTTGCGGAAAAAAATGGGAAAATGAACCATATTTTTCTACGAAAATGAACCGTAACCGTCGTCGTAAGTAACCTGGTGTTGGTTCTTCGGCGAAAACCGAAGCTGAAACGAAAAGCTAAAGCGCCGCAACCGACAACAATCGACATTTAGCACGACCGGAATCCCCCCCGGAACACACTAGAGGGGGCGGGGCGGGGGCACCCTATGCATATTCCCACCGCCCCCACACGTTAAACCCCCCGGCCGAAAAAAAGGTCATCCGCATGCAGCTATGCAGCGGCAGCTGTTACCCGACACACTCACGCAGTTTCCGATTGCCCCGAAGACGCAGCGCGCATTGGAACCACAACGAATGGGCTTCACCAGACGGGGAGAGGCACGCAGGGTTGGGCACCGGTGCAGCAGCAGCAGCAGCAGCAGCAGTAGGGGGGTATTATGCAACCCGTGCGTGATGTGATTCCACCACCTCCCACAAGAAAGCATGAGTTGCTTCTGCTTCTTCTTCGCCATCTGATCGTCATCCCATCCCCGGCGATGGTGGGCGATGAGCACATCTTGCTGCTGTTTATGCTGAAGGGGGGGTAGCACCCCACACCCCACACGCATCCACCCCGTTCGCAGGGTTCTATTCTCTCTTCTAACCGAACCACCTAACAGATAGCCTCCGCGATTCGTTCGCTCCGTCCATCCGTGACCGGGAGGGAGAAGGGGTGGGTCGTGGGAGTGGTCAGCCGTGTCCGACAGTACACCCAGTTATTAGCCGGATCATTAGTCGGTAGTAACAATGTTCACTAGGGGGAGGGGAAAAAAGAAGAAAAAACCTTACGCAAAACACAGCACACACATCATCGAGAAGCTTCGAACCTGTTATTGATCTGGGCGACAAAACCCTTTAGGCAATCGATCCCCCCCCCCCCCCGCCCCTGAGGGGAGTCGAAAACCACAACACACTCGGCCCCATAGCCCCCTCCAAGTAGAAAAGCCCCCCCGAGGAAGTCCAGCAACAGCAAGGTTGGGCGGGCAACCCGTTTACCCCTGGGGTGGTGGTCGGTCACCCATTACTTACCTCTGCGGGCCCGGACATCCAGTCAGAAAGGAACACGAGATTGGCGAATTTTTAAGTAGACAATTCGAAATTTATTTTCGTTTGTCAGTGTACACATCGTGTGTGTACACACGCGCTTAATGTAGCGGAACCGATACACAAAAAAGCACACTCTACAAGTAGAAGTGTAATTAATACCCACCGCGGGAGGGGATAACCTTTGAGGGGGGTAAGGGGGTGCAAGCAAGGGTAGTAATCAGAGGGATGCAGCTACCGCATCAGCTGACGACCCAGAGAATACTAAAAAAAAAAAAAAGGGTACTACAAACCGACAACGCCAGCACGCACGCCCCGCTAATAGGCGCGCGCGCGCGCGCGCGTATTACGGTCTAAAATTAAAGATGACGCGAAATGGAAAAGTTGGAAAATGGAGAATGGTGATGCGGGTGGGTGTGGTGATTTGTGATCGTGTGCAGGGGGTGAAGGACACCCCTACATGTGGCGCGTATTGCCGAACGAACCCTGGCCGGCCTGCGTGGCGCCCTTGTTGTAGCCCATCTGCAGGTTCAGTTCGCCCTCGGAGGCACGCAGCTGCTCCTCGGTGAACGTGCGCTCGTTCTTCTCCGCCATCTTCGGTCCGAGTGTCGGCCCTTCATACTCCGGATGCTTCTGAGTCTGAACAAAAAAAAAATGCGAAAAATTTCACGTTAGTACGTACGAGAGAGGTGGGTTAGAGGGGGTTAGTTAGGGGGGTCCAGCAGCCCCGTGGAAGGAATACTTACAATTCTGCCGAGTGCGTACAGGCACAGCGTGACCTGGGGGATGTTACGGCGCTCGAACAGGTCGGCCGTCTGGAAGATTTCTTCCTGCGGCACCCCGTACTCCTTGATGGCCGTCTGGAACCGCTGCACGTTCTCCATCAGCTGGAAGTTGGTGCCGGTCTCCTGGATCTTCTTGACCGAGTTCGGGGCCAGCTTGTTGATCAGCTTGCACAGCACCACGCCATCCTTCAGCACGTCCTCGTAGACGCCGGGTGGAAGGGGCTGACCGAGCACATCACCGATCCACTTCAGCACCTCCTCTTCCTGCTCCTTATTGCGGGGCTGTTGTGTGAGAACAAAATAAACTATTAGTAACGAGTGAAAACCCGATCTTACACGCTCCCTCTATCCCTATATCCACTATATATCTATCTAACGTGGTCGTCAGCAGCACCAACGACGACAACGGCTCTAAAAATAATTCGGCGGCGCCTTCCATCAACTCGGAACACTCGCTGGGCAATTAATTTCTCCACAACGGGGCGGCCCCCACCCCATTCATCCCATCCTGGCACACGCGCCGTTCAAAAAGTTTCGCGATTCCAACGCGGAAGGGTTCACACTTCACGGGTAGCTGGGGCCGGGGCACTTCCATTTTGGGCCCCACGGATGGTCGTTTCTCCAGCAGGGCCGGGCCTCTGGCACCGCCACCGCCGCCGTCTTCGTCGTGGAGCTCTCTCCAACGGAGGTGTGACCGATGGGGGGATGGGGTCAATGCCCGCGCAATCCATCACCTATCAGCACTGTTCCAGGCGCACACATTTTGTAACCAAAAACAACTCTTCCTTTCCACTCCACTTCCTTTCCACAGCACTCCTAAGCCCAAAAACAACCACCTGGCTGGCTACTTACCGCCATATCGCTGGTTGATGGAGTTGATGGCGGTTTGTGTTTGGTTACGAAAACCCGACGTGTTCTTCGACGAGAACGGATCGCACACACTCGTTATCAGGCACCACACCACGCTCCCTCTGGATAGTTCTGACCCTTTTTTTCGGGGAACACAGCACACCTAGAGACTCACAAAACACGCTAATTCAATAGCCGCTGGAGGTTAGGCTTTCCCCGACCGGGCACAGAAGTCAAAGAACTCCGAATGTGAGAGAGAGGGACTCGCAAAAGCCAAATGCGCCGGAGACGGTGCAACTTCGACCAAATTTGGAAACAGACTGATACTGACGTGACCGATGGCGATCGACTTTTATACTGTTTGAGTTTAAATTTTGAGTTCGCTCGGTGTCCACTCAGGGGCCCGTTCGGGATCCACTCGGGCCGTGCCTCGTGAGTCGCTCATCCAGCGCGACATCACATGCCGGAGTCACCTGCATATATCTATATATATATATGTCCTATATATATTTATATGTATAAATGTCAACAAAACTATATATAAATATATATATTTATATGCATATAGAGAGACAGAGAGCGCAGATGTAGGTGAGTAGCGGGTGGTAAGCAGGTGTTAAGCTAGTCCTGTCTAGTCGCCTGAGCGGCGAGCGCCGAGAGATGAGAACGTGGGTGTGTGGAGCATGAGTATCCTTCATGCGTGTTGGGTGTGAGAGACGCACGCGCACCTTGCAGTTTGGACTCGTAAAGAGCCGCGCGCCTATATCGAGCGTGCGCGAGCGTGGATGCGTCCTTGAAATGAACCTTTCCTTTCCCGCGCCCACTCTTTTCAATTCACGGAAAACTCGACGGTTTCCGCACGTTCGGCGCGGATTAGATGCGAGTTTTCGGCTGCACCTCACGATGAGGCAATCATCAACATCACTCTTGATCCATCGGGCACACTGGCGCTCATTAATTCGCGGGGAAGGGGTAGGGGAGGAACCACAACAAAAATAACAACGGCTACGCTCCTGAATTGAGCTGCATCGCCGGCGACGGCACCGTGACGTCAGTGGCTGGATGATCGGTCCGTGTGGTCCTCTCATGACATCACGCCACCGGCTTCCGCCGAAAGCGCTCCAATGTAGGCCGGATGCTATTGAAGGTGCTTTGATTTTCTCGTTTTCCCGGTATCGCTTCGTCCAGCATATCAGGCGATGGTTCGGTTCCAAGAAAACCGTCTCAACCCGAAGGGACAATCTTCTGTTGCTTTCTTCTCGAACTAAGGCTACTATCCTTGGTGATCGTTCTACGAATTACTTCCATGTTCCACGTTCCACGAAATCGTCTCGACCCGAAGTGACAATCTTCTGTTGCTTTTTCCTCGAACTAAGGCTACTATCCTTGGTGATCGTTCTACGAATTACTTCCATGTTCCACGTTCCACGAAACCGTCTCGACCCGAAGTGACAATCTTCTGTTGCTTTTTCCTCGAACTAAGGCTACTATCCTTGGTGGTCGTTCTACGAATTACTTCCATGTTCCACGTTCCACGAAACCGTCTCGACCCGAAGTGACAATCTTCTGTTGCTTTTTCCTCGAACTAAGGCTCACCTTGGTGGTCGTTCTACGAATAAGACCGGACAGCAGAAATTGAAATTCATACTAATTATGACAACAGACTATTTTCGTTGCTAATGTGCAGGTGCTACATTCTAGCGACTTTGTTGCGACATTCGGACGGCGCACCATGAAGGCGGGTGAAAACATATCGCGAGCCTACTTCCGGTGTAAGCCGTAAAGGCGTCGCACGAGTAAGAAAAAGACAGGAAAGACCACGTACAGGACACGCGAGCTGTTGGTATTGGTCGCGTGCGTCGGTTTCATTTTCGCGAAATCGCGAGCTCATCCGCGCATCTCATCCGCGCATGATCCATTTCATGCAACATACAAATCCAGAGACAAACAAACCCATGAGCGGAGAGAGCCCACCGGTGGATTGAGATCCCGAACACCCACCGTCCGTACTTTCTCAGCACCGATTGGAGATGATCTTTGGACTAGAAAAGCCTTAACCCGACCACTCAACGGATGTACTAAAGACTGTCGACTTGAACTAGATCGAACCAATGCCGCCGATTTCAACGATGGCTCTATCTCTCTATCCTGGCATCAACGGTGCTCTCTCTCTTTCTCTCTCTCTCTCTCTCTGCTAGGTGGCTGGGAAGCGAGATCGGGATCAGGAACGCGAAGCACAGCATTGGATCGAGACGGTGATCGGCGAGAAGTTTCCGGCCGGCCACCTCTACGAGGACTGCCTGCGGGACGGCATCATCCTTTGCCGGCTCATGAACCGCCTGTCGCCGGGCATTGTGCCGAAAATCAACACTTCCGGCGGCGACTACAAGATGATGGACAACATTAACCAGTAAGTTGGCATGGGTTAAGCGACATTAGACCACTGGGGCCACTGGGGGTGGGGTCCTCCTTACGGATGCAATCCCGAGCGCGATCTATTTTCGCGAGTGCAAATCACACACCCTGCGTACATTGATATATTGCTCTATGCTGCAGTCTGTGACGATTATTCTGCTTCTTTGCACTTCTTCTAGCCACAAAAAATGAATGCGCCGCGAATGCCAAAAACGCGAGACGCGCTTTCGTTTCGAATCCGTTTCTCGTGAGTCGCTCGCTCTTCAGCGCCTCAAATTCCGTTTTGCATTGTTTCCGACCGGGCATCGACCGTACTCAAAACGACGCTC